>NC_060023.1:4545454-4848484 GCF_021134715.1 Daphnia pulex | reverse complement strand
TATTGGAAAATGTTTGATTGAACTGATGACCTTGCGCGTTCACCAATTTATCTTGTCCGCACCTTTTTTAAAAGTAGGAAATTGACGACGATTAATTTTTTTTTTAAATTCAATTTGCTCAGTCCTTTTTAAAGTAATACGCTCATCAGTAAATGTTTAGTCGCTGGAAACTTTTTTTGCTGTTTTTATTGGATAGGATTTTCGTAGATTAATTGTCGAATTTTTATGTAACTTATCATGTGTAGTCAATCTTGATTCTTGACTAAGTTTACGTTATTTAACACTGTTGAAATTTACGAAAAATCATTTCTGCTCAATCGAGCAGTTGAGCGTAAATAAAGACGAGATGAAAAATCATTTCTTTTTCGGTTCCGTGGTAGTTGGTTGGTTTGAATTTTCTTCTTTCTGACACATTTTAGTTTATGTGAGAGGTGTGGTTGTTTTAAATGGATGGTAATTAAATTGCTAAATATGGGATATGATGGCCGGATATCAGTTGGTTCTATCAGACTTGGATATTAGCATCAGGTGTTTTTCGCATGGACTGATGGTCGTTTGGTACGTGTGGATCAAATAAGGAGATATCGTTCTTTCTTTTTCGGGAATACAACAAGTTGGTTGAACGTGCAGTTCTATAGAGAGAACTTTCATTTCCATAAAAGCTTAGGCTTATTCCTAACACCTTTTGATTTGATATTATTTCAGCTCTATCGTATATCTATTAGCATTATTCCAAAATTGAAATTCTGGAGAATTTTCCGACTTCCTTTTTTAGTTCACTACAATTGACTAGTTTGTTGCGAATCTTTATATGGCACAGTAGCTCAAGGTACTGAATAATCGAGAAAGTGAAACACAAGATAATAAGGGAAAATGTCTCTTTTGTTCAATATAGACGTATTTTCTTAAACAATGAGTCAAACTTTTTTAGTTTCTTCTCCGCAATTTTTGTTTTTATTAAATAAAACGAACTGTTACACTGTTAGGCTATGTGCGTGGCGTGCCATGTACTAATAAAAGTCGTAATCGGTCGTAATTAGTTATTCAAAATAATGTTTTGGAATGTCTTTTTCTCGGACTTATATGGCACACAGAACACAGGACTTATACGGGAACCACATCAGAAGAAAATAAAACCATCGCACATGTAGTGGGAAAATCCAAAAGTCCTCGCCCTACAACCATTTCGGTTAATCTGATGAGGAACTAGTCTCTCTGAGTAGACAGGACCGAATGTGTGATCACGAACATATGATCATTTATTTCGTGTTTCGTGGTTATCGACAGCTACTGATTGCTGACTTTAGTTAGCCCAAAGATGTCAACGGTCATCGAGTACTATTCCTAAAACTGGCTGATAAGCTAGTCTCGTATTTCTCTGTCAAGTTTCTTGTTTACTTTAATTTTTTCTTAGTTACACTTTTGAAAGGTAAAATTTTGCATGCTCAGCGCAATATTTTCAGTGCGGCACAAAATGCTACTTTACATTGTTACTTATCGCAAATTGACCAAATTTTAACGAAGTTCAAATTAGCGGATTGCATTGTCCGTCGGCTGTCCTCTGTTGGCGTAGGGTCTCAATGTGGCGTCAAAACTGGTTCGAACGTGTTGGAGCCTTTCTTTTTTGCCGTTCAATTTTGAACATTACAAACTTAGTGCACCGGGCTTGACTGGAGACTTGTCGTTTTTTGTGTGTTATTCCATACACGGTCCACTTGAGCTTAACTGGACGAGATATTACCTACTCATTGGTTTGTTAACACTGAAATATAGTCAGATTCAGCTCTGTTTCAAAGTCGATTTGTCCTTATGCTTTGATTTTCTGAGCCAGTTGCTTATCTTATCTATTGAAAGTGACTAGCATAATAGGCCTACAGTACATGTCTTGCTACCGTGACATTCGGTTGTTTTCACATAATCTGACGGTAAGCTGTAATTTATATAAAGACAAGTTTTATTGTTCTATTGACAAGATTTCCGGGTCTCATGAAATAACTAAATAAGTCAATTTGATCCCACGAGGTTGTTTTCCAATTTTCGCTTTTTTGATCGAATTTGAACCTGGGTTGTTTTTTCTATGGTAAAATTAGACCAAAGTCGAAAATAAGAGCGTCTTATAACTGTTTGTTTGTCATCAACTCGTGAATACCAATTCGATTATATTTGTTTGAGTGTTATCGCTGACTCTTAACGAAACCAAAACCACCATATATTGGTTGAGATTATGATCCTTATTTTTTTGTTAAAAGCAGAGCCCTTCATATTTCTGACACATGTTGATTGAATCTCTGTTTTGTTTCTCCTTCAAATGCGTATAGGACAGGGACGTCACCAACTACCTCCTTGACTTCGGATGAACAACTGTGGGACCACTGTGGGGACTGACAGTGACAAAGGATGGGCAAGCCTCTCCCAACAAGAGTGCATACCAACGGCTACCGTTACCGCTAGAATCAAGGTTAGTGCGCAACCTTGATGACGACTTCAATTAACTGAATTTTATTGTGCTCAACTTTCAGTTATTAGTTGATATTAACCTCACCCTTTTTTCTATTTTAGTGCACGTTAAACTGAGATCGTAGACACTGAGGGGATTATAGGCAAAAGTTAAGAATTCGTTTACAAATGGGCGGAGGTGGCGACTTCTGTAAATGTAGATAAGTTATTAATTGATTATATTAGACAAGCAAACAGGTGGAATTATAATAACGTTAACGTTCCTTTCCATGTCTGCTGGTGTTTTTACACCCGATTTCGTAGCTTTTGGTGAGATATCGAGGCATTGCAAAATGGGTCGTCTTTAAAAATCAAATTCGGTTCTTGCTTTGATCGGTAAAAACTTAATGAGTGATGTCTTCCACCTTTTGATTGCTTGTCGCCTCATCGGCAGAGGTCTTCTGCAAGCTAGTCTCGTAATTCACTAACAAATTTTTTGTTTACAAAGTTATTCTCATTGGAAAGTCAAATTAAATCTTCAGAGAAGAAAGACTAACGTTGATCAAGTAATTTTTCACTTATAAATTAAAGTGTAAAGGTTACAGAAATTTGAATCCATTTCTTGTTAACTGTATTTGTATTAATTTTTATCTTCCCAAAAGTCCCTAACAAATTGCTCTCTTGTGAATGTGTTCTGTAGAATTTTTTATAAATTTGTTTTTCTTTCAGTCATTAAATCTTGATACGAGAGACACCAGACGCGCTTGGAACATTAAACTGTTGACATTAGACAGTCGTTATTCATTCACGCAGAATACAGATAGCATTCACGGTCTGTTTGATTGTCGCTGCCGATCGCTTCTGGAACGTTGTTTCTGAGCCACGCAAAGAAGAAAACTGGGAAAGGGGCGTTACAAATCTGATTTTTGAGGAGATTTGACATGCGTGCAAAGATGCGTACCGTATTCAAAACTTACGATTTGACCATATTTTATTACCCCTTCTTTAAAAAAATCTTGCTTGTTTTGTATTCGGTTTGCAAAAGGGCCTAAAATAAAGAAAACAACTGTTCGCTCACGGCTTCCATAAAAAGCTGTGCACCACTTACGGTTTAAAAAATTATTTATGTTATAATGTGCACGACTGCACATTCTTCTGTATTGGAAAGACTTTGAGTTATTTTTGAACTAATATATTTTTTCTTTTGAAATTTGAATCTTACACCATGTCAAGTTTAATTATTATTTTACCTACTACTTTAAATTAGTAAATAGAATTTTATAACGGTTGCTTGGCCGAGCGGTCTAGGGCACAGGTTTAAGGCACCTGTCACTTCGGAGGCGCGAGTTCGAATCTCGCCGTTGCCGTTTATGTAATTTTGGAGGTATGGTACCTAATATTGTTACGATACCATGAATCACAGAAAATATTTCTGTTTTGATTGCGTGGGCAATAGCTTAGATTGAGCCGAATCTTTAATCCATATATAATAAAAGAACAAGCTTTTGGGGGAGGAGCCTGTGCCTGTCACGAACCTTTCGGGGGAGGAGCCTGTGCCTGTCACGAACATTTGGGGGAGGAGCTTATTCATGTCACAATGCGAACACGCTGTGATTGGTCAGTCGCAAATCACCACCAGATGTCTGTAGCATCGCTGTGATGACGCAATCTTTGATGACCCAACCATGACGCACCGCATCACCACCAGATGTCTATAGCATCGCCGTGATGACGCAATCTTAAAGTAAGGTAGGGAATCTACTGACTGGGCAGATTTCCCACGATAAAATCTATTATGGGCAGATCGTGGTATTAGGCTACAGAAAAGCGAATAGAAAAAGTGTCCGACTTTACGCTACACTAAAGTTCCCCGGATTTGACCGGGGCTCAAGTTACTCGTATTCCTTTTAAAACAAATTCCAGACTGTTTAGCGAACCAACTAATGTTTTATTTCTGTTTCTATTTAAAAAGTGAGATACTGTATCTTTTCCCTAAAAAAATGTTCCCATATCCCCAATTTTAACATGCTCTTTCAATTCGGAAAAACAATGTCGCTATTTCGCAGTCTTAGCTTAGCGATGTGTCTTGAAAGTCTTGAAATGTAAGATTTTGGTCTTTCGCATCCCCTGAGAAAGTTATCCTTATGGTTTCTGATACCATTTAAGTAACGCTAGATACAGAATAGAATCATGGAGAGCGTCAAAATTCAGCTTAAGCTTTGCTTATGCGGCGTTGCCTGTCACACGAAATCGTTAATTGCGGAGTTTCAACAAATTGTTAAGTTGACACTTGACGAACTGCAAGTGTTGTTTACCAGCTTTCTAGATGTGATAAAAGAAAGGAATACCGATGGAGAAATGACCTTGTCTAAAGAGCAATTACAACGAACCCATTCCATCAGAACGACAGAGAAAGCAGCAATACACAGACTTTCGTATAACAGGCAACGTTGCATAAGCAAAGCTTAAGCTGAAATTTGACGCACTCATGGTAAACCAATTTTCTGACCAATTAGCCACTCCATTTGCGGAGACCTCCCATTAACTTTTTCGCTTTAACGATAGATGTCACTTCACAGGTTCTAAAGGAAAAATTTTCTTATCCTCTTCCTTTCTTTATTTTTCAAGATGGCAGCTAGTGCAACATGGTCTCCGCCGTGGAACCCGACCCTTCGGTGGGAGTGCGTGCCAGCTTTTTTCCCTATCTCTAGCGTTGTAACGCCGAACCATCGGTGCCACCGAACCATCGGTGCCACCGACCCTATGGTGCCGCCCAGCGGCAATAGGAGTGAAACAGGTTTGTTGTTAAAAATTTGACAGCTTAACTTGTAGTCAACGATTTGATTCTCACAGAGCTAAAGTTATTAATTATTGTCGTGGAAAGAATTTAAATTTCTACTCTTAATCTTGTTTAATTTCTAGTCCTACAACTTTTCTTTTGTTTAGGAAACACTGATAAAGTTAATTTCGTCAGCACACCCAGTGACCCAGAAGGAAGAGATTTTTTTAACCATTATTTGGATATCAAAACAACAATCTACCTCCAGTAGACTAAAGCCTGACTACTAGAGGAAGTTGATAACAAGAATCATGGAAGGGGCTGCACAGAAATTTGTCTTCTAGACTTCTGCACCAAGTTCATTGGGAATCAGATAACACCCTGCTCAAAGAGTATGTTAAAAAGAAGAACTTATCCAGTCTGTCATCTGTGTTGGTAATTTAGTAACTAATTTATCTGTGGCATACTTCTGTAACCTGATTCCTCCCCTCAGGCTGAAAAGAATGAATGTAGGTTGTTCAATCTGCAATGCGACAAGTCATTGAAGATTGTTCGAATCCAGATAGTGACCGAGTCAGAACTGGTTTATATCCTTAATACATTCACATTGCAAAAGATATTGAAATTGCGCTTCATTTGGAGTTATCGCTGCAAAGTCTTCTACTATTTTTATTCCACGCTCGGCACAGTCGTTAACTACTTCAAGATTTAAACAAAAGTCTCTAACTGTCCTATAGTCCGTCATCTGATTCCAATATTTGCTTGGGAGTTGCATCCAGTCTTGAAGGTTAAGCCCAATTAATGAAAATAAAAGCCAAGAGCAACGACCAATGAGATCGAGCAGCATAGGGGGAGTATTTGTTTCAATTTTCGGAAATGTAGGCTTCCCAATTTCAAAATGAGATGAACGTGGAGTACTAAACAATTTTTTAGCAATTAATTCCCGAGTAAAAGTTCCAAGTTGTTCATTGAATAAAGAGAGGACAACCAACTCTTCAGTCAAATAGCAACAATGACGGGTAACGGATAGTATCACAGCGTTTGCAATGGTTTCATTTTGTTCACGAAAAAACATCATTTTACCAATAAGTTGTAGATCATCAGTCGGAGAAAATACGGAAATGCAAGATCGCAGAAAAAGTCGCGCATAAAAAAGACTTATGAAAACCGCCATCTGATTAATTTCTCATCTCTCTTCTACTGTTAAATCAATTCTCTCCGATATGAGTTCCATTTTCAACAGATAAATTGCCTTACTCATGAATCGAGCATGATGGATCGCACTTGGTTTTCGTAGATAAAAATTGCGATGTGGAAGAGATCCTCCGAGGTAAAGCAGAGTAAGTTCTATCAGCTCTCTTTAATCCCCTCTGGGAAACGTATCTTTAAATGGGCAATCCTGGGCCCATTTCCTAACTGAATGAGCTTGGTGCCGGAGATCACAAATATTTTCTGTAGGCCATTCGAAGAGAGTCAAGTTGTTGGTGTCACGATCCATATTGCCCCAGTTAGCTTGAATTTTCTTGATCAACACTTCCTCTGGGCAAGTTCTTTGTCCTCTTAATGACTGCCAAGCGTGTTTGATATGGATCTCGTAGGAATGATGACGGCAAGCGCACCATAGTAGAGGCCTTTAAAGTTCGATCTCCATTAAAGAACAGCACCCCAGTCTAATACCGGAATTACTTGATGTCGTATCAAAGCCCATTCCAACCACCATTTCTTTAACTTTCCATTCGTCAAGCATTTCAAGTGTGGCGATCATTTGTGTCTGACCCGTAGAGTTCTCAACTGGAGGAGTGCCTAGCATTTTAGAGCTTCAATAATGCAAATTATTAGAATGTTTCTCATCATTTTATGGACTTTGAGATATCGCCTACCCTGTTTTGCATCCGCTTACGATTACTGCTATTCTCTCTTGTTTCTGGCCATCATTCAAACTAAACAGCTTCGTGTCCCAGTAAACAATAAGATTTTTTTGATTGTTCTTTAACCAATCGGAAATAAATATTTTGTTGAATAAATAAAGATAAATGATAAATTATTTAGTCATACCATTTTTAATGGTTGCTGAAAGTTCAATTCGAGTTGCTAATCTTTTCCTCCAAATAGATAAATGTGATAAGGAGAAATCAGATAGTTTGCCGCCTGCTCTACCAACAAAGTCCGCAGAAATCAAAATATGGCTTCGAACAGAAAGACCAATTCTGTCAGCGCACTGTGCAGATCCTGTGATGAGTTCGGATGGTGATTTTCTTAGAGTTACTACTTCTGATGTTTTACGTCGATTGCAACTTGGCAGACTAAAAGCATCATCTTCACTTGCCGATTTGTTCATTTCATCATCGGTGCTGTCTTCCAATTCCACTATAATCTCTCCACCACTCAATTGTTTATGAGATCTTTGGGCTCGTTCGTTTAATAGTTGCGTTTGATATTCTCTATTTTTCTCTTGAATAATAGCAGCCGCATCTGGTAAAACGATACCTCCTAGATGAAGCTTTCGACTCTTTCGTTGGTCACGCAAAAACTCCCAGTCCTCTTTCCATGATGGTAGCCGAAATAAAAGCATTGTTTCATACACATTGACAACTGATAAATCACAAAGACTATCAAGTTTTTTCTTAAATGAATGAATTTTAGCTTCTATCAGTTTTGTAGGATTTTTAACATCAGACTTATTTAGTTTTTTCATGGATTCCCATTGTTTATGAAAGTCAACAAGCAGATCCAACACTTTCCTCTTTTCTTTGATAGGAATGCAAGTCTTTGACCACGAGTTTTCAAGTTCACTATGCACTATTTTAAACAGGTTTCTCACTGATTCACTTTGATTTTCATTACGCAAGTACAAGTAACGAGAAATAACACACCGATACGTTGGAAATTGAGTACTTTCTGACAAACATTTTTCTTTTGTGGATCCAACCAACCAGTCAATTTTTCTGCGACTCATTTTTAGACACAATAGCAAGTGAAAACTGAAAGTGAAGTGACCAACTGACATATCTCTAAATGATTCCGGCGTTGCATTATTATCTTAAACAATTACTAATTATTTACGTGCTAAATCGAATATTTCACGTAGTGGTAAATCATTTTTATGAAACAGCGACCCCTACATTATCTTTGAAATTTATAATTTTTGGACCAAATATAGGTTTTGGTATAGGGATTGACATATCCCAGCCCCATGACTTAAAAAATAATTCTTGATGTCAATAAAAAATAAAATAATTAAAAAATATAGCTTTTGGGGGTTTTATTAAAACAGCAACCCCTAAAAATAAAAATAAAATTTGATTTTTTTTTAAATTTTCGAACATTTCTACAATAATCCCACATTCATTATCAAAAATAATGCGGGAATGGGACACCTTAGTGGCACACAGCACAACCTGCCAGGACGGGTTAGCTCCGAATGCAATCACGACCTTGTGGCAGACCCTTCTTTCACGCCCAGACGACTGCTGCTATACGTAGTGTTTAGTGATGGATACAATCAGCCGTGGGAAAAAGATATGAGAAGCCACACAAAGAGACCAAAATCTCGAAATAATAAAATAAGAGAAAACGTTTGGCGAATAAAAAAAATCAAAAGAAATGTGATGATTCACAATAGTCTAAGTAACAAAACAACGAGGAGATTCTTGCAATGCAGTTTATTAACAGATGTGTTGGAATACAATGCCGGGTACGACTCTGCTGGATGAACAGAGCGTCGGGCTTTTATAAGCGGTTGTCAAGGTTGTTGGGATTGCACCATCACTGCAGAGTGTGGCGCAATCCCGGATGTAGTTGCATAGGCAACAGGTGAGATGGTGCAATAGAGAAAGCCATCAAGGTACTGCGTAGTACAGCGACCTTGAGGTACGGCGTAGTAGATTGACCTTGGGATACTGCGTAGTAGATTGCTCTATACTACAAGCAGTAGGCCAGGTCTTCACACAAGTCATTACACTCCTCCCCCTTCCGCAGAAGTTTGGTCGGGGAAGGAAACCATTTTTGTTTCGAGTAGTTCGGTGGTAAGTTTCAATACATGCAAGAGAAAATTTTTTGTATGCTGCTAATACTACTTTTAAGTGTATATATGTATGATCAAATTGAATACATTGGGAAACATAATACCATCACCTATTGATAAATGTGAAATAACGCAATAACAAAACATTGCATAATAATGTGAATAGCTAAAATATAAGTATAAAAATAGAAGCATAGTACAGGAATAACATAAGAACTACAATGCGGTATATAATGAAATGTCGATAAGTAATGTAATGGAACGCTTCACGAACCGTAAGTATTAAAAAAAAATTAATTGAATAGTTGCTTAGTACTTACGGTTGGTGAGTACATCCCGAGCCCTTTTCAGTTTGAGGGCCTGGAATTCATACTTGTAGTACAAATCCAAGCTGTCTCTCAGGTACTGCTGGATCAGTACCTCCCGCTGGGCATAGTATTCCCCTTCACTCCGCAACATAATGGGTGGGGCGTACATATTTTGGAAATGTTGGGGTGGATGAAAACACGGAGGGGATGGTGATGGGATCCTCTCCTGCTGGGCTGAATCTGGTTGTACTGTCGGCGGTTGTGGTGTCGGATGATTTATAGGCGGAGCGGCTAACGGGACTGCACTGGGGATGTCTGGGTTTACCTCCGTGGTGTCGCTGCGTATGCTGTCTTTGTCGTCCTCGTCGTCCTCGTCATCCTCGTCGTCCTCGTCGTCCTCGCTGTCGCTGAGTGTGAGGTCGATGATGAGGGTCTGGTGGTTGGTCTGCTCGGCATGTTGTTCTGTCGCGACGTTTTCTTTGGCCTCTTCTTCTTCCTGATCATCTTCGGCTTCTGTAACGTCTTCCGGTTGTTGGACAGGCCCGTCGTCAACCGCCGCCTCTCCCCGTTCGTCTTCATTGCCATCGGCCTCTTCTTTGATTTGCTCAATCACAAACCCTACCGATTGCTCGATGCCCGGTAGATAGCGGGGGTCTGTGGTGATCTCCACTTTGTCTTCGGTGTCGGAGATGATTTTTGCCGGAATTCTCCTGATTTTTGCTTGCACATCTAGGATCACAATTGTTCCTTTCCGGCGTTGAGCCGTAAGGGCAAAAGTCTTCTTTAGCACAGTTGCGTCTTCACACATTGTAAACTAAATTGCGAGTGTGGTACAGTGCGGTTGTTGCTGTTTTTAAATACCACGGCTATCTTTGTCTTGCAAAATAGGTCAAAAGATGATGCGCAATAACCGCGCAAACATAAATCAATTTTGTAGTGAAAACATATACAGGATTTATGTGAATTATGAGATGTCATATGAAAAAGAAAATGGTTGAATGCTATTATATGTACTTTGAACTTCGACTCGAAACACATAGCGTATAGAGCGTTGTTTTCTACGGATGATTTACTGGTGCGGGACATGCTAAAGGATGTATATGTAGGATAGAGGTAACACGGGTCAAAAGAGAAAGTTTTATGTGGTGATTTAATGTATACAGGTAAAATGTGATAGCTGAATACTGTGTGTATAAAAGAGAAAGTTTTGTTTTTTCAAACGGTAAATCCGAAATGAAAGTTACAATTTATGCGATTGAAGTAAGATTTGAATCTTTTAAGAAAGGGAAAATCAAGTAGGCAAATGGACATACAAACTCATTGATGATAAGTGGAAAAAAATTAAAGTAGTACAAATTTAAAGAAGTTTGTGGTCGGGGTCATTTCCTTTTGTTTCTGTCCCCTTTTTTTTTTTTAAACAAAATCTACTCAATTTGGTTTAAATCACTTTCTTCCGATTCACTTTCAGTCGGTTGTAAATATTCATTTTCACGTGTATGAGACGGTGATGGTTTTGAGTTTAATTGTTCCAATAAGCGTTGTACATGGCGAACTTTTAAGGTGGGTCTCGAGCTTTGCTGTCGATTTATTTCGTCTGATCCAGTGGTCTCCGGTATTTGTCGTTGTCCTAGAAAAGAAGTGGTTGCTCTCACTTGTCGACACGTGTTGACTTCCAGTCGTGACGTTATTGGGGCTTCTTCTAGGGGAGGTAACTCATCAAATAATGATGGAAGAGGGTCCAAATCAAGTGTATCGAAAGAGTAATTGTGAGAGGGGGGAACATTGCCATCTTCCATTCCTTGCCGTAGGCGCTCTCGGTAGTATCCTCCAAAACGCTCGTTGAAGAATGTCTGTGGACGCGCTTGAATTATGGCTGAATACAAACGAAGGTAATGATAAATGCAATTCCTTTTCTCCTTTTCTGCTGTCTGTAGCGGGGTATCGCCTGATTTGTTCACCATGTCAAGGCGAGCTCCGTGGTTAATTAGAATTTTAAGAGTCGGAACATCTTTAACGTAATGTGTTGGTGTGTTTCCGTTATTGTCACGTAGATTTACAGCAGCGTTATTGTTTAGTAAAAGTTCTACAATTTGAGGCTTTGCTCGTTCAACGGCAAGGTGAATATAGGATACTGATTTGTGTATACGTTTGTTTATAACATATCCAAAATCTTCTAGCTGCACCAATGAAGTTAAAGTTTTCAAGTCGTTCTTGCGGATGGCTGCAGAAATAGGGCAGCTGAATTTCCGATGTATAAGGAAAGTTTGTGCGTTTGGTTTGAGACTAAGTATGTAACTGATACATTTCTCGGCCTGATAGCTTACAGCTAAGGTTAGGGGAAATTCCATATTGTGCAAGTCATGTAGCAATAGAGTTCCACGTTGCAGATGGATGAATTGAATTGCTTCGACGTCGTCTTTGGAAATCAGTATTTCTAGAATTGTCCTTGACATGCGATCTTGGATACGCATATTTACGTTCTTTACAATAAGATCTTTAAACATTTTAGTGCGATTTAGTCTAACGGTTATAACCAGGATTGTTTCATGTTTAAAATTCGATTCCTCAATATTTGCGTTGTGGTCCAATAGTACAGTAAAACATTCATAAGAGTCGAATTTCACGGCCATGAGAAGTGGTGTTTTGTCACGAAAACGTTTTTCGACGTCTTCCGGATTTTTCGTTATCCAATCGCGTAGGCCGTCCTCGTCGTTCATCAAAACTAGTTCGTGGATATGTGGTACAGTATCATCAATGCCATGTCGAAAGGTTCCGCTTGCATATTTTACAGTCCAGTTCTTATGTTTGGAGTGAGTTGAAAAATCTTCTGAGTACATTTCTGCGCGATATATGGTTATTGTAAGCATGATAAAATATATACAAGGTAGACTCGGAAAAAGGGTTGATTTATAGCTGTATGCGATTCAGAAAGCTATTGGAATGCATTCGCGCATCAAACGGTGCGCTGGGTGGCACTACGAAAGGGTAGACATTTCCGGGGATAATTATTTGCGGTGACCCGGTAATCATTGGTTGCATTTGCTCTAACGGAATGTCTGCTAGGTCTGAGTTGTTTCGAATGGCTGAACGTCTACGCCGGAATGAATCGACTAATGCTGGTAAAGGGTTCACTCGAGCGAAGATATATAATAATAGGACAAACAGTATGAATCCGATCGTAGCAAAAATTATGATTTTTAAATAGTCCGTCCAAGAAAACATGTCGCCGAATTTGTTGTCTTGTTTTTCTGACATTACCATGCCAGCCAATGAATTGTCATTTGTTTCTTCTATTCGTCCAATTAATTCGTTCAATACGTTTAGTCGTTCTAGGTCAGCTGTGGAGTGGGATGGGTGTGATTTTAGGGCGTAGTCAAAATCTTTGAGAGGCAGCTCTTGGAATTCAGACACTAAATTCAAATTTGGGGTGTGGATTGTTGGAACTTGCTCTATCCAGCCGCTGTGGGTACTGTTATATTCCCAATGATAAGTTTTTCCGTTAAGATTAATCAAATTTGATTTCCAAAAACAGTTGGAAAATGGATGAATGGACCATCCATCTGTCCCAATTGTATAGTTCTTATTATTATATATTGTTAGTGGTTGATAACCACATCTCGTTTCCGTTGCTGTGACGAAGACTTGGACTCGTTCACATTCCTGCAAGAGTAAAGATTGACCCAATCCTTGCAGTCGGGAACATGTTGGTAATTCGAGTACTGATGCTGCCAATAATCCGTTTGTTTGTGACAGAGTAACTGCCTGAAGTCTGCGGAGCACTGAAACTTGACAATACATTTGACGGATTTCTTTCGCTAGTTCGTTTTCATGTTGGATTTCAAGATTCTGTTTGTATTGTTCGTGTAAAGACTGCATTATTGGTGCCATAACTTCACTTAGTGCTCTTTTATCTATTGCTGCTGGATTTGAAGTCCGCGTTACGTTTATTGGGGGGTTATACCCTGCAGAGTCGTTGATTGCTTTAGCTACTCGATGTACCGTCGTGGTTGGCCTGGTCATGTTTGGGTATGTAGCAGTTGATGTTTCATAATATTGGTGAGCCTCGACTGGCTCTTCCACCCATATTGGTTTAACTGGAGAAGACTTATTAAAATATAAATTGTCAATTTCTGGATGTTGAGGTGTTAGCTGTAATGGTAGAATTGATGAAAAATCGCTGGAATCATTTAGTGGTGGAGGTAACTGCTGTTGAGCTGTCGGCGTGCTTGCAGAAATGTTAGGTTGAATAGGAGGAACTTTAGCTGATTGATTGAGGCGTAAGCTGTCCATTTCTGGCTTTTGTGCTGTGTCTGGCTGAAGATGAGAAATGTTTTGTGGAGGGGTGGTTGTGTTTTGGATGGGTGGCAAGGTTGTCTCTTGTATTTCAGGTGGTGGTGGCGGGGGTATTAAAATTGGAATTGTCTCGTTCTGGTTCATGGGGACTGCTATTTGTTGTACTGTAGTTGATATTGCTTCTTTAGGTGCTTTAGGTTCGGAGGCATTGGTTGTAGTAGGTTTAAGAGTGGTTGTGGTTGTTGTAGTAGTGGTTTTAGGGGTGGTTGTGGTGGTTGTAGTTGTCGTTGCTTTAGTTGTAGTTGGGGTAGTGGTTGTTTTTGTTGTCGTCGTGGTTGCTTTTGTTGTTGTAGTCGTTGCTATTGTTGTCGTAGTGGTTTCTGGTATTGTATCTGTAGGATCATCTATTAGCGTCTCGAAGACGTTTACACGTTGAATTATCGGAGGCAATGGTGGGAATGGTATCCCGAAGACTGTAAAATTTATGTGCCATTGCAATATAACAGATGGGGTAAGACGGGGAAAGTCCGTCGAATTTACTAACATTGGACTATAATACTCAAACTTCCATTTTTGACTTCGTGGCTTCTGGTCGCTGTTGCAAGATCCTAATTGTAATCGTCCTTTGTTGTTTTCAATACACCGAAGGGAGTGTAATTCCATAAACTGTCCTGTCAATTCGTTTATTCCCCATCTCATACTATTTTTGTTGCATGGTTTCAATGAGGGTAGTGAGTTATAGAGAAAATGTTCTATATGGAGACACATATTAGAGGTGAATTTCCTTATGGTATAGTCTGTAGCATACTCGAACATTTGATTTTGCTTGGAAAAATCTGTGTCTTGTTTGGTACACCGTTCTAGTGTTACAGTTCGCATATTTATCCCATGAGTCAAACAAGTTGAATTCATTTTATTTTCCCTCTTTTCCGTCTTCTGTATGAAACTTCCCCAATTAAACAAATCTTCTACTTCCGTAGCACTTTCAGTTGGTCTACTCTGAAGTTCTTCTTGTACGAATTCCCATTCGTCTATGGTCATATTGGGGTATATGCTATGGAACAATTGGTCCCTATTTCGGAACTCAAATCTCCACATTTGTTTTATGGAGTGGGGCTCCATTTCACAGGGTAGCAATTCCACTTTGTCTGTAACTACCGTTAGACAGTTCTTCGTCTCGGCCTCCATGAAGTACATTCGGTATGCGTCATAGATCCATGTTGATCTGGATATCGAGCATTCCTTGAAGAGTAAATAGTCTGGTTTGTTTACAGTAAGACAAAAACGAGTTTCGTTGAAGGTAAAACTAATGGACTGATCTGAAGAATGATCAAACTGTTGTTGTGTGGCTGGCCAAATGCCTAAGTCGTGCCATCTGGACGCGTTGAATGGTGGCACACGCGGCATAAGGAACAGGGGATTTTCAACCGCTGATGTAGTCACAACATATTCTTTATTGTCGAATTTCTCGTCGAATTCCGACGGAGGAAAAAATGAGAGTGGGATAATGTGTCCCCAAGCATGTGAAAATGCATGGTCGTTTTCCTGCGACTGTGTTTGTCGTTTCATTCTTGGTTTAATCTTTGGACTGAAGTATTTTCCTATTTCTTCGTCAAAGACTAAATATGTGTCAGGAATGCCAGTTATTTTATAAGCTATCTGAGAAGTGGTGCAAATATTTGTTTTTATTGGGTTGAACAAAATTTCTATTTGCTTCTCCAAATCTAGGAGTCTTCCTACTCTCGTTTGATTTTCATTGATCCTCGATCTGTCGTTTTCCACGGTGATGAGGGAAAGTCGTCCTGTGCTCTGGAACTGTCCTTTTTGTTCACAATTATGTGTGTTTTTTCCGATATCACTGGGTTTATGCCACACTATGGTGTTGTGATTCACTATTATCTTTTCACTGGTTATCGACACGTTATGTGTTCCAAAAGGTGAAAGTATCGGTCCGCCACTTTCTTCTTGTCGCAATTCAATTTCTTGAGCTAAACAGTTCACTACAGAATATTCGGTTATCGACATCCACTTTCCGCTTCCCACTGGTTTGTGCGTATAACTGTACGTCTTTCCGTTGATCACATTACGGTTTCCTGCACAAGCCAGCTGAATCTTCATATCCCAGCACTCTTTAGCGCTTACCTCTTTTGTGGTACGAAAATGTTCCGTGTCATAGGATCCTATCCAGAAGGAGCCTGTGACCTTTTTGGTCTCTATCCACTGTGAGCAAACTAATCCTTCCAATTTCAAAACGGCATTCATAGTAGTAATAACTTTATAGCTAATAGGCTTGCTCATGGCCTTTTGCACGTCATCATTATCGCGGTGTAATTTGAAACAATATTCAGGGTCAGTTAGGTCGAGGAGACCTCTTGTGACCGGTTTTGTACAATCGCATATCGAAATTTTTATTGAATTTGACGTTGCGAAGAGAATCGACAAGTAGCAAACAAACACAAAAGTTGATGTTTCCATCTGGAAAGTCCAATATGGGAAACATTTGTCTATTACATACTGAATGCTTTTAATATCTATTTCTTAAGTTGTATCCATGATTGATTACATTTTGGTTTTGTCTAATGTTAGCAGAAGGGTCTGGTTGGAGATTGCTATTCGGAGGGGTTTTGGGATTCTTAGGTGGACGGCCTCTACGTTTTGGGATTACACCTGCGCTAGGTATATCTTTTTTCGGAGGTCTGCCCCTGCGTTTAGCTATGACGGGGGTGGTATCTGGAATCACTACTTCATTTGGATTTTCTGTTACTAACTTAATTCTATTTACATGTACAACAAATTTGTCCTTGGGTAATGTACTGGCTACGTTGTTAACTAATTTTATAATTTCATAATTAAGATCAGATAGTTTTTTAGATATTATGTAGGGTCCTATCCATCTATTACTAAATTTTCCTGTCGTCACATATGCTTTTAAAAGAACATGATCATTGATGTTTAATTTCACTAATTTACTCCCTTGATCATAAGATTGCTTCTGCTTTGCTTGCGCTTTTTCTAATTTTCCTTTTGAATAATCTAGAGCTTTTCTCCAAAGTCTTTCGTAGTCATCGTCGTCTTCAAAGACTTGAACGTCTTGCGTTATCGCAATGTCATTGGGTATTATTGGATTACGTTTAAAGAATAGATTAAATGGACAACTATCGATGCTTGAGTGTTGCGAAGTGTTATAAGCGAATGTCACAAAGTCGAGATATATATCCCAAGACTCTGGTTCTTCGTTAACATAGCAAGCAAGCATATCGCATAGCGTGCGATTAAATCTTTCTACAAGACCATCTGTTTGTGGGTGGTAACTAGTGGTCTTGATCTGCTTGATTTTAAATAATTCACAGATATGAGAGATAAGTTTTGAAAGAAAATTGGTACCTTGATCGGTTAGTACTCTTTCTGGTGGACCATATTTAGTATAAACTTTCTTTACTAAATGTTCAGCTATCGTATAAGCTTTTTGATTCTCCATTGGAATTGTCATAACAAATCTACTTGCATAATCAGACAGAACTAATATATATTTGTTTCCATTACTACTTTCCGTGACCGGTCCAACTATATCCATTGCGATCTGTTCCCATACTTTGGTTACAGGTGGCAAAGGTTTAAGTGGTGCTTTAATTGAGCCGTAGGCTTTGCGTTTAGCACATGTGATACAATTGCTCACATATGCTTTAACGTCGTTGCCTAGTCCGGGCCAAAGGTATTGGCGTTTAATTCTCGCTAAGCTCTTTGCAACTCCTAAATGCCCTGCTAACATGTGGTCGTGATTCATCTTTAGTATCTCTTCTATCTTTTCTTTTGGTACTACAATTTTTCCGTCATAAGTTACGAGTAAACCTGCATTATCAAATTGAAATTCTTGTTTGTCGTTTTCGCATTCACTAATTATTCGAATTATTTCTTTGCAATATTCGTCGTTACGTTGTGCTGTTATCCAGTCGTTTTGTATTATTTCTGGTTTCAATATAGCGCCTATTACTGGGAGTGGTTGTCTACTTAAACCATCTGCATTTTGATTCTCCTGGCCAGGACGGTGTATAAGAGTCATATTATATGCCTGCATCTCGTATGCCCAACGTGCTAATCTTCCGTGTGGGTCCTTTTTCTTCATCAACGTCTCTAACGGTTTATGATCTGTAAATACTTTAAAAGTTCTACCATAAAGATATGGTCTGAAATGCTCTAATGCATGTACAATAGCTAAACATTCTTTTTCTGAAATATTCCAAATTCGTTCTCGTGTGTCTAAATGTCGCGAAGTGTATGCTATTACTACTTCGTGTTCTCCGTGTATGGCTTCTGGATCCGTTTCTGAGGGCGGTATGTACTGTATCTGCGCTAACACTGCACCAATCCCGTATCCTGAGGCGTCCGCGTAGACTAGAAATTCCCGGGTAAAATCTGGATACCTCAGAAGTGGATTGCTGGTTAGGCAATGTTTGATACGTTGAAAGGCGTCCCTTTCTTTCTCTCCCCATACCCATTTACTATCTTTTTTCGTTAGTTCTGTCAAAAAATGAGCTATTTCCGCGTACTCGCGTACGAATTTGCGATAATAATTAGCCAAACCTAAAAAGGACGATAATTGCTTAACGTTTAACGGTTCAGGGTAGTTTAGTATGGAACGTGTTTTCCCGTCGTCGGGATGAAATCCACTAGCTGTAATAATATGTCCTAGGTATTTTATTTTCGTCTTAAAGAAGTCACATTTACTTAACTTTAGTTTAAGGTTCTCCTTTGTTAGCAGGTCGAATACTATCCGCAAGTGTCGAATATGTTCATCCCTCGTTTTACTAAAAACGATGATGTCGTCCAAATAAACAAGTACAAATTCATATAAGACATCTTTAAATAAGGTGTTCATTTCCCTCTGGAAAGTACTCGGAGCATTGCACAAACCAAAAGGCATGCAGTTGAACTCGTAAAGTCCATACTCGCATATGAAAGCAGTTTTGTATTTATGCTTTTCCTCTATTTCGATCTGCCAATATCCACTGAGCAAATCCAAAGTTGAAAAATATTTCGCGCCGTGAAGGCTATCGATAATCAACTGAATATTGGGAATTGGATATCTGTCTTTAACTGTTACATTGTTTAACGGGCGATAGTCGACACAAAACCTCATTTGACCTTCTTCCTTCTTCGCTACGAGCAAGATAGGACAGGCAAATGGGCTGGTACTTGGTCTAATGATGTTATTTCTTAACATATCCTCAATCTGTTTTTTCACTACTAATCTCAATCTCTCTGGGGTGCGCCTCATGGGCATAACGTCTGGTAATCGCGTGGTATGAATTGAATGTTTAATCGATTTCGCTTTACCCAACTCATTAATATTTTCGGTGAAAAGGGAAAAATAGCTAAGCAACAGGTTTTTCAAATTTTCTTTCTGCTCCACTGGGACTCCTGCTAAATCGAGCTGTGGAGGTGTGGCTATACTGATTGAACATATTGATAAAGGGGGTATGATCAAGTTTCTTAATTCATTCTCATGTGTATAACTAATGCTACGTTCACTGGGGTTAATAACAATCTTATTTGCTGCGAGAAAATCATAGCCTAAAATACAACCTTCATCTAGATCTGTTATAACATAAAATTGGTGAATAAATGGGTGTCTACGAGCTAATCTAATGCTTAATTCATATTTACCTATTGGTTTAACTACTTCACCTGAAACTGTTCTAAATAACTGTACGTTTGGGTCAGAAGCTTGTAATTCTTTAATATCAGTATACGGAATACATATTAACAAACGGTGTGCTAAGAAGCTTGCAGCTGCACCGGTATCTATTAATGCTTGTGTCTTAAGGTTACTAAATGTTACTGGTATTCTCATTAGCTGAGCTACATTAGCTATAATGGGTAACGTATGTACATTGGGAGTGGTTAGTAAGCCTATTGTTGCTGCTGGGGTACTCCTGGTGGATTTGTGCGACATTCTCTAGCGTAATGTCCACGTTTACCACATGCATAACATTCGATGTCACGTCTATTTCTAACTTCTCTTTGTTGCTCGTATCCTCCGTTCGTTCTTGGTCTAGCGCCGTTGTAAGGGGCTGGACGAAAATTCGAATTATTTGGGCGGTAATTCGCGGGTGCACTACGTTGGTCCTGAAAATTTCTATTACGTTGGAAACTATTGTTATCTGAAAATCGTCTTCTATACGAATCGTTATTTGGACGTGGGAATTGTGTTCTACCCGTTTGGCTACCGGAATAATTTTGACGTGGTGGGGTCTGTTCTCTACGCTGTCGCACATCAGAATTTGGATTGTACCTATTTCCGCTTGGGCTTCGTGAATGAAAATATGTGTTATTCCTACCTCTGTCCCGCGAGTAACTACTATCCGTATTCTGTCGCTGCTGGGAGGGTTGCTGGAAACGTATACGACCTTCGGAATGTGAGCGTCTACGATCACCGGAAGGTGACCGATGTCGGTTATAGGCCTCAGTAATGGCCACTGTAGGCAGGACAACTGCCGGTGTTTCCTGTTGAGCGGTGGGATCGATATTTAGTTCTGCCAATTGCTTTTCAAGTTTCGAAAGTTTATTCTTCTGTCTCTGAAGCTCTACGTCCTGCTCATCTTCGTGAGCTGAAATACCTGCTATCGCCGCTTTAAGGCTTTTGTCCTCATTCTGCTCCATTCTATTTACTATAGTTTCTGCTGCATAAACTATCTCGCAAACATCTTCATACGAGCTATTTACGTCAATTCTGGTCCACACGACTTGTACTATTTTCGGTAACAAGCCTTTTAGCAATATCTTTTGTTTTGCTTCTCCTCTAATTTTCCTAAGGGATCTAGCCAGAACTACAGCTTCAGGGGGTGCAACTGTTTCATCAAGAACGATTTCTTTTCCATGAATAATGTCATACAAATGATTAAGTCTTGAAACATATGTTTGGGTACTCTGATCAGGCATTTGTTTTAGTTCATTTAATTGTTTCTTAAGATTCTCGATCTCTGTTTCCGTTAAAAATCTGCTAATGAGAGCTTTCTCCCACGCATCGTAATCTTCTTTATCCGCGGCGTGATCTATGTAGTCACTGTGCCAATCCGCGGCATCACCTCTTAATCTATCTGAAAAATATTTAATTTTATCCTTGGCGCTCCATCCTGCGCTTTGCGCTACTCTTTCGGCGTCTTTTAGCCAATTATTAATGAGCTGATCTCCTCTTTTCCCTTTGTAAACTGGAATTGATTTTCGTTCATCCTGTGAGTATAGTTCACGGAGATGACTTTTAGTTAATGGCACATTGTTTGGATCGGGGGAAGGTGCTCTAGGGGCTTGCTGTTGGTTTAAAGGATTTTGTATAGGAGCGGTCGGTGGTGTTGGAGGAGTCGGAGTCATGTTTGGGGGTTGAGTGATTTGTGCTGTCTGTTGTGCTAACTGTTGCTGTAACGCAGCTATATCTAAGTTTAACCCTTTGTTCGTTTGTCTTAAAGAATCTATTGATAATTCTTTAGTGGCGACGTCTTGTTGTAATTTCGTTAATTGGGTAGTTAATTGTACGTTCTGGTCGCTTAGGTCCGTCAAATTAGCTAAGTTATCGTTTGTAATCTGATTCAACTGTGCGTTCAATTGAGAATTTAGATTATTTAATTCTATAACTTTGCTGTCAGCTGTTTTACAGGAGCTTTCTAGGGAGTCGTGTTTAATACTTAACGCGTTGTAGCCATCAACGAGTTGTTTTACTTTATCCTTTGAATCGTTTTCTAGCTGGGCTAAAGTATCTTTCAGATTTTTAATATACTCGTCCCTCTTTGATATATTGTCTTCCGCGGTCTCTAAATCCCTCTTTACTGCTTCGTATTCGTTAAAAAATGATTTACTTTCTCCACTCGCTTGATGGTCTTCTACTTTACTATTTAATTCTGTTATCCGAGCTGCTTGTTTATCATTGGAAAGTTGTAGATTTTCTACTTCTGCTGTTAATCGAGTATTATCGACAAGACAATCTGTCAATTTCTTAGACAAATCTCTTCTTACGTTATCGACTTCTCTCTCACTTTTCGCTTTTTGGGTTTCTAGTTGTGCTTCAAGGCTATTTGCATAATTTTCTAGAGACAATTGCTTAAAAATTAATTCACGTTTGAAGACTTTAAAAGCTTTATTTCTGAATTCGACTTCTTTACTGTGTGCTGTTCGTATATTTTGAATCAATGGATTATATACTACGGAATCTCCCTTTCACTGTACCAAATATGTTGCTATATCGTCAACTACTTTTTCTTTTGCCTCACCGGTTATATATTGGGGTCCCCCTAATTCTTTTTTATAAAATTCGTAAGTATATTGCTTTAATGAATTATAGACTTGACTTTTGATGTCTTTCTGTTTCGCAAGAAAGTCGCTTCTTGTCACTCGTCTGGTAGCTGTCCTATCTGCGACGTCTTTTGTAAGTTTAATTAACTCGTTCCACTGCGATAAAAATCTTTCTCTAATAGGTAAAATATTTTGTGGAAGGGATCTGATGTAACTGTCTTCTTCTAAGTCTATCTCCCCTATCAGGGACTCGTTTAAAGCAGCATAAGATGTATCTTTAGAAGGTAACGTAGGAGTCGTCATTCACTTACCGCTTTGGTGTTTCTCTCCTTCCTCGATGCTTGTTGAAAAGTCGGATGTTCGAAGCCAAACTGGCACGTTCACCAATTTGTGATGATTCACAATAGTCTAAGTAACAAAACAACGAGGAGATTCTTGCAATGCAGTTTATTAACAGATGTGTTGGAATACAATGCCGGGTACGACTCTGCTGGATGAACAGAGCGTCGGGCTTTTATAAGCGGTTGTCAAGGTTGTTGGGATTGCACCATCACTGCAGAGTGTGGCGCAATCCCGGATGTAGTTGCATAGGCAACAGGTGAGATGGTGCAATAGAGAAAGCCATCAAGGTACTGCGTAGTACAGCGACCTTGAGGTACGGCGTAGTAGATTGACCTTGGGATACTGCGTAGTAGATTGCTCTATACTACAAGCAGTAGGCCAGGTCTTCACACAAGTCATTACAGAAAAAAAGAATCTCTTGGACATTTTCGATTCAATATTCCGAGGAGGTTAATGGATGTTTAGGCCTGCCGTATTGTGTTTTGTAATGGGAAAGAAAAAAAGAAAAATTCCGGGCGGAACGACGAATCTCTCTCAAAATGAAGTGAGTGCTGAGTCATTAAGACATAAGAAGTTTAGGTAAATTATTAGGAAGTTTTTTATTATAGTCCTGCGGTGCTATAATATAAGACTCTCTCTGTTCCGTCTTTATGACGAGAATAAGAAAAAAAACTGTTGATATCGTTGGCCGTCCTCGTCGATCGGGACAAATTGGTCGACGCCAACTCCAGCTGCAATAGCGTGAAGCGCCCGATTTATTCGATGCGGATGGACAAGTGGTTGGCCGCGGGACAACCAGAGAGAGTCACGTCTCTCTTCAACAGCACGGGGAAACTATACACAAGTAGGCCTATATGTATAGTATAAATAAGTAATATACTTAAAAGATATCGTCAAAAAGGACGAAGAAGAATAACGAGTATTGGTCGATAGCTCCGATGAGAGACACTTCATTCTTAGAACTAGAGGCGATTTGGCGTTTGTTTCCGATATCATCAGAGCGCATACACATAAGCGGGGAACAACCCATGCGAAGACAGGGGAAAAACCATAACGTCTGTTAGTCAAGGGTTTCCCGTGACATTCGCTATGCTATGACGAAAGAGGAGCAGAAAAAAAATGGGTTACATATGGAAGAAATTTGAACCGCCAAAAATTAAGCTGCCAATAACACTAACCAAATAATCAAAAAATGATCGGTCAAACCAAAAAAATGCAGAATTTTATTTAAAAAACAGTTTACTACAACTCACATATTTTCCCCAAATATCTTTTTTTAAAATTTTGCGCTTAGGATGCAGCGTTGCCATTTTCAAAATTGACTGAAATTTTGTGAAATGTGTTACACACCGACGTCTGATGGCCCCAAGGCCCCAGATTATGACGTCTGTCTGCCGGAAATTAAATAAAGTTGAAATCCCTCTATTTTTTAAGATATAGTTAAGATTTTCTAAACAAAGTTGATTTTTTTACTGTTCCCGCCGACTTTGGGATCGCTTCACGCTTGAACGCCCCGGCGGTCGACAGACGGTCGACAGACGTGGCTTTTCGTGTGTGTCATACCCCCCCCCCCCCTAACCATATTTTAACCTCAAACCTTTTGCTAAATCATTGTCATTTTTTTGTCACCCAGCTCCCAGACTATAGAGGAAATAGAATAAATTTGAGATGATATGGTTTAATTAATTTTTCACTTGTTTTTATTTGCATTTACCGGAGAAATTTTTATATTTCAAGATTTGTTATGTAGAAATATTAATATTGAGCTTTTTTTTGTTAAATACATTTTTACTTAAAAGAGAAATGATAACACTCCGTGTAATGGTTAGCGGTTCGAATGAACTTAAGATAGGCGTTGGCTTGAAAGGCGCTCCTGGTCTATACCAGTGTTCTCAAATATCTGCAAACTTGCATGACAAAGAATTGTTTTTACTTCCGTTTACTAATTTTTAATTACAAAGAGAATATTTATATAAAATATTGACTTAATTTAATTATCATTATACAGTGGGTACCGAAAGTATCCGTACGGCTGAGAGGATCAGTAGGGAAAACGCGTTTTTCAAAACGCTCCCAAAAATAGAATTCTCGGTGGAATTCGATTAAAATTTTTTCAAAGTTTAATATTAGGGCGGGGTATCATGTGATTTTTTTTGGGAATTTTTCGACAACGCGATATGTGGTTTTTATCGCGTTGCGTAAGTATCCGTACGGCAAAGATGCCTAGTAGGGAATGGGCTTACTTTGGAGGCCTGTCATTCGGTATCTACGTAATATTATAGGGTGGGAAATTTCTTAAAAAAAAGAGCTGCATTAGCTCTATGTGTGGTCATAAGATCACATTTTTCAAATTTCATTTATAGTAATGAAATCGAAATTGAAAACACGAATTATAAGTTTTCCGTTTTCTTCCCCTCGATTCCCCATCACCAGTGTTGCCATATCAAAAAATATTTATCCTTTCTCTTTCTCCCTCTTCCGTCCAAGGGAAGAAAGAGATTTTGAGATATGGCAACACTGGTGATAGGGAATCGAGGGGAAGAAAACGGAAAACTTATAATTCGTGTTTTCAATTTCGATTTCATTACTATAAATGAAATTTGAAAAATGTGATCTTATGACCACACATAGAGCTAATGCAGCTCTTTTTTTAAGAAATTTCCCACCCTATAATATTACGTAGATACCGAATGACAGGCCTCCAAAGTAAGCCCATTCCCTACTAGGCCTCTCGGCCGTACGGATACTTACGCAACGCGATAAAAACCACATATCGCGTTGTCGAAAAATTCCCAAAAAAAATCACATGATACCCCGCCCTAATATAAACCTTTGAAAAAATTTTTATCGAATTCCACCGAGAATTCTATTTTTGGGAGCGTTTTGAAAAACGCGTTTTCCCTACTGATCCTCTCAGCCGTACGGATACTTTCGGTACCCACTGTATAAAATAACCAGCAACCCTTGCAGCTATGTTAATGGTTCAAATCTTTGCAAAAGAAAATTTTTTTCACATTAAGTTTGAATGTTCTGTATTTTTATTTTATTTTTGGATATTGATTTTTATTCTTGTTGATATTTGGTCATTTTGTGTATTTGATTGAAGAACCTGAAACCTAGAGGAAATAGAACAAATTTGAGATTATATGGTTTAATTAATTTTTCACTTGTTTTTATTTGCATTTTACCGGAGTCCTGTTGAGTGCTTTTACAGAGTCCTGCCATTTCCATGCGTGAAAACCTCTGTCTTGCAAATTTACCACCGGAGGCTATGCTTGAAAACACTCTATCCTGCAAATATATCGCAGGAGGCCATTGCGCTCTTGCAAAAAGGTTGCTCCACCAAAGTAGTTGCCGGTGTAGTGGCTATGGCTTTAGATTCGTGAAGCGAAGAGGTTCAAGTCAACCCCCATCAACATCATTTATCGTGAACATTGGCGTGTATGGGTTAGGGTATGTGTAGTCAACGTTCGGTACTGACGAAATATCGTGATAAAAATTTTCACGAAAAAACACGTTACAACTTACGACGCTTATCGCATCGGTAGGGGCTATAGTAGGATTGATCCTTCTTGGAACGCTGTTGTGGATCGCTGTCACATCAACACACCTAAGGTGGCCATGCGTGAACATCTATGCACTACAAATTTACCGCTGGAGGCAATTGCACTTTTGCAAAGTTCGCATAAACAATGAGACTGTTGGTATAGTCAGAATTCCTCGAGAAACAGGAGATTAAATAATAAAATGAGACCAACAGCCATTAAGTAACGGGTAGGATGAGAATGACTGGCAGGGTGTTAACGGGCAAGTTGCCCGTTAACACCCTGCCTGTTAACACCAATATTTTGTTGCCCGGGGCAACAAAATATTAAATCACAGTAAGTCAAAAAGAAAATTTGCAGAAACGCACAATGATGCCACGACGACCAATCTATCAACAAAAAACCCAAATAACTGCCACTTACTTTGCCGATGCAAGCGGCCGTGGAGCGGATGCAGCGAGGATACCTCCAGCGTGACTCGAGTCCACGGGAGTGGGGCTAAAGAGCGGAGCCCGCGCTGCATAGGTTGCCAAGCTAGATTGTATTTTTTTCCCCAAACACTGTAGGCTCAAGGCAGGTGAATAACACGGGGCAACTTCGGGCGCGGGCCCCCGCAGGGGTCCCGTGACTGAAGTTGCAAATGGCGAACGAAATAAGAATATGCCAATACGAGCAGCTATAACGCGAAACTCACAAAGCAGATGCAACGTTGCCAACCGAAATTTCTTTTTCACGTATGACACTGACTGCTCAAAGAAGTTCTTTAGCCAAAAGTCCCAATTAGAACTAGGCCAACTAAGGACCGGCCTCGGAAGGGCTAAAATTTACTAGGTTGGGTCGTATCGTATTTGTATACGTTGCAGCAAAGGCAACGTTGCCAAGCTAGATTATATTTTTTTAACCCAGACAGTGTTTGATCAAGGTAGGTAATTGACAAGAGTGCATTTTTTTTTTAATTGACATTGAAAACTGAAGTTAATACTGCCGGTACTAAGTGTAACCTCTCAAGCAGAAACAACGTTACAAAGAAATTTTTCCATGTTCAAGACTGATTGCTCAAGGAATGCATTTAGCAAAAAGTCCGACTTAACAATAGGCCCTGAATTATTCGTCATTTAAGACAGTTTTCAACTGGCTTACGACTATCCATTCGGAAAGCTGAAAAGTTTGCTTTGCTATCTTAACATAAAATTAGGAGTCATGAATTCCACAAGATTAACTAACCGAAGTATATTTCTAGCGCGACCTGTTTAAGGCCCATAGGCCAAAAAAAAAATTGTGTTGTAGTGTTTCTTTTTCCGTCACTGTTAGTTTACTAGAGGGCGTTCAAATTCTTTTTCATGGTAGCAAACCCTAGACTCTGCCACGCCATGTCCGCTTCTTCCTTAACATGGACTCACTCTCGCATGTTCTAACAGCTTTATATCCGCCATAATGGCGTTGTTTAATAGGAATGCGCGCGTGCTTGGGGTTTAGTGTTAGGGTATGGGTTGTTGGTAATATCGGGTGAAAGAATGTCACGGTTCTTTTCCCAGAAAATTTATTAGAACCAATAAATATACTGATACCCTATGGGTTTCCATTCAAAGAAAGGCGTAGTTAATCTTCTCTTATTAAATTATGCGTTATCTATTGATATATTATGGCTTATGGGGTTGGTTCCATGCTGTGGCTGTCGAATGAAACTGAAAGAAATGAAAAATCTCGTGCACTGAAGATTGTTGAACCTCGATGGCCACTTCCCTTCTAAGGGGAGTGCAGCATTTCAAAATTCAGAAAGCTTGGAATAAGCTTGAAAAACATATTAAAACATGGTATTTATTTGATTATATCTTATTCTTCGACACATTTTTCCTGTAGGGGTTATTTATATTACATTATTCTATGTTTTTGTGCACTGCGCTTATTGTTATTATTGTCTTATTATGATCATTGGGGACTTATCAAACGTCATAGGGCCTAGGGGAGACTGGAGTATCCCGGGACTGCGGGTCAAGAGGGAAAGCGAGGGGAAAAATAGAAAATATTAAATTAATTTAAAAGATTTTTTAGTGTGACATGTAAAAACATATTATCTAATCGGGGTTGAAGTTCGGTGTGTTTTTGTCAATAACTGTAGGAGTAATTGACAAAATTTAAAAAAACGGCTTTTCGATGTAAAAATTTTTCGCCGCCATAAAAGGTATTACAGGAAAAATACAAAAAAATGCATACTATATTTACATGGAAAGAAACTTTGTTCATTTCTTTATCGTTTAAAAAAAAATTAAATTTTAGACCCATTAGTTTAGGAAATATGGACATTTCAAAAAAAGAGAGGTTATCGGAAATTTGGGACAGCAAATTTTACTGCAGTTGAGATAGGCAGGGAGCTCCGCCCTCAAATCGGGCGTTGCCAAGCTATTTTTTTCGTAAAATGTAAATCTCAATTTACACTATAATTCATAATTTTTTTTTACAGACATATAGAATCGAAATAGGGAAACACGATTTCAATTTTTTTTTATTTTTAACAAATTTTAAGGCTTATAAAGCAAACGTCCCATCCCACCCACCCTAGTGTCCTAACTTACCCCTAAAAATAGGCACCTCCCACAAATTTTTGAAAACTTTAGCCGTCTCCTACGGGTAAAGGGTTTACTCTAAAATTAAATAAAAAATGTGAGGGGTACCTTTACATGTTAAATACATAAAAATGTAAAAAACAAAATAAAATACAGTAGCTACCCGAAGTCTTTGGAAGCCCGAGAGGACCATATGCAAAAACGCTGTTTTTGCAGTCCTCTAATTAGTACAGTTTTTAACCAAATTCTTTGAAATTTGGTGTGGAGATAGCTAGAGGTAGTGGGAACACCTCTGATTTTTTATAGATTTTTTTTTACATTTCCTGAAGTACTTTTGGCCTGATGATGATTTACAATAAAATCAACTCACAGAACCCTTTCCTATACCTCAAAGTTTTCCACTTCAAAATTTGTTGAAATTTGTAATGCCTCTGGTGGCGACAGTGCAAGTTTGTAGTAAAAAGTACAAACAAATTTTGAAGTGGAAATGGTTTCAGGGTAAAAGTAAGCCGATTTGGAAACTTTAAAAAGCGCCTCTAGTGAGTGTGTCAGCTACTACGCTCAGCTACTTTTGAGAGCCTAGATGGCTCTTCTTAACGTTTCCACTTCACAAATTCTGACAGGCTCCGCCCTAAAATTTCTGAAAATCGGCTTACTTTTACCCTGAAACCGGGATAGGGAAGCCAACACAGCCGTGAAGCGACCAGGAGTCATCAGAGTGTTCAGACCAGCTCTGGTCTGAACAAATAAACACAAAGGAGTCGCAATCCTGAATACATACAGGACTTCCAAGGCTACAAAACCTTAAAAAAATTACAAAAGGCATCTGAACGGCAAGTTTCGCCATCTAATGGGGGTTCTAGACCTCCAGTTTAGAAAACAGAAAAGATCATTTATTTTGTATGTTTATGTATTTCATTTGGTAAAATTATCATAATAAATGAAAGATTCTTTTTTTTCCTACAAGAAAAAAATCATATTTATCCGAAAATAATTGAAATCAAACTTTGTTTTGTAAATAACCGGTAGGTAACGCTAGTAATGTCGCTAGTATGTAACCAACAAATCGACCACGCCCTATCTTACTATGTAAGGCCTGCTGTGTACGAGTTCGCTGAATCAGCTGAATTAAGGCATCAAGAAGACATCGGTTTTATTGGTTTGGGGACTGTGGCACGATCTATGTGTGTATCTGTCGTTGAGTTGTTGAAATAATAATCAAGGCAGCTGATTTGTGCAGTTAAATTAAACAAAAAGTACAGTGACAAATAACATTAAAGGATTATCTCTGAAGAGCGTAATTCCCTGCAGTATTTTGTGAGGAAATAACGGGTTGGGCTTCTTGCTGTAGTGACAAAAAAAACGAAAATGCTAAAGACAACAGTCGGACAAAGTAAGTTTTCTGTAGCTTAATCACAGTAGATTTGTTAAGCAAATTACATAACATCAGTGTATATGGTCAAATCTTGTTAGAAATGTCATGTATGTGTACCTATTCTGTAAAGACCGTTTCCTTTTGCTTAAGTAATAATTTTTTGACTTATCGATCGGGAGTCGAGTGACGTCACGCAGCTTTCACTCAGATAATATTAAAATCCCTCTGCATGTGTGTAACAAAAACTTGATTTTAGAACATGGGGGGTACATTTAAGTCTCATGGAATCTGCTAGTTTGGATTCTTTTGTGAAGAAACTTAAGTTTCTATTCAACTATTTTCGTTTTGTTCATACAGAGATAATGCAAGATGTCATCCGGTCGAATAGGAAGGCTTCAGGAACTGGAGGAGGGACAGACTGGCGTATTCTTTTGGTAGATCAACTGTCCATGAGAATGGTTTCAGCGTGTTGCAAGATGCATGAAATCGCAAGTGAAGGAATCACATGTAAGTTCATTGCTCCATTCATGTAAAAGTTGTGAACTAATAAATTGGTATTGTAGTGGTGGAAGATCTAAACAAAAAGCGGGAGCCTTTGCCTGCCATGGAAGCTATCTATCTTATTACTCCATGTGATAGTTCTGTAAGGGGATTGATGAATGATTTCCTTTCCCCTAGCCGTGCCAAATACAAGTGTGCCCATGTTTTCTTCACTGAAGGTAATAGTTATCATCGTCAAAGTTGAATGAACATTGTTGTCTAATTGTCCAATTTTTTTAAGCCTGTGCCGAAGAATTATTTAATGAAGTTTGCAAGCATCCAGTGTCCAAGTTTATTAAAACACTGAAGGAAATTAACATTGCATTCCTCCCTTATGAGTCACAGGCAAGTTCTGATATAGTCATAGCTAACATGGAAAATCCTTAAATTTAATAGTGCTATTTCCATTTTAGGTCTTTTCTTTGGATAATCGTGATGCATTTCAATACTACTTTAATCCACAAAAATCGCAAGGTCGTACAGCGGAGATGGAACGCACTGCTGAACAAATTGCAACCCTATGTTCCACCCTGGGCGAATACCCAACTATTCGCTATAGAGTGTACGATTTTAGAATCTCAGCTTGAAAAATTTCTTCATACATCAACCATGAATGTATTGCTCTAATACGTTTATAAAATTTCAGGGACTATGATCGCAATGCCGAACTAGCACAACTAGTTCAACATAAGCTCGATGCTTATAAAGCCGATGAACCAACCATGGGCGAAGGTAGTGATACACCTTTATCTTCTAAATTGAACTATTTATTTATCATATAAATGTTTAGGGCCTGAGAAAGCGCGTTCGCAGTTAATTATTCTCGACCGAGGATTCGATTGTGTTTCTCCGATGCTGCACGAGTTGACTTTGCAAGCCATGGCTTATGATTTACTTCCCATTGAAAATGATGTTTACAAGTTAGTGTTAATCAAAATTATTTTCAGTGCAAAGTTTTTACTGATTGTTTATGTTGCGACACAGATACGAAAGTACAGTTGGTGGACCCGAGAAGGAAGTACTTCTTGACGAAAATGATGATTTGTGGGTCGAATTACGTCATCAACACATAGCCGTCGTCTCGACGTAATTTTTGCTTTTCATGAGATTTCAGTAACGTAGTTGTTAAAGCCATATTATTATCCTACAGAAATGTTACGAAAAATATGAAAAAGTTCACGGAATCAAAGCGAATGCCAGCAGCTGACAAATCGTCGATGAAAGATTTGTCTCAGATGATCAAGAAGATGCCGCAATACCAAAAAGAGTTGTCCAAATATGGAACTCATCTACATCTTGCAGAGGATTGTATGAAATGCTACCAAGGAAATGTTGATAAGCTTTGCAAAGTAGAACAGGTACTTCATTTTTCTAATCAATTTAATGGAAGTGTAGTAAACTTTGTGCGTCTAATTAAGAACATTTTGCAACTTAGTGTCCCTGATGTGAAAGTATTTTGTTTGTAATAGCATTTTGAATTTCTCTTAGGATCTTGCTATGGGAACAGATGCGGAAGGAGAAAAAATCAAAGATCATATGAGGAACATTGTGCCAATTCTTTTGGACACAAAAGTCAGCAATTTCGATAAAATTCGAATAATTCTGCTTTATATTCTTTCCAAGAATGGAATTTCTGAGGAGAATCTTACGAAATTGATCCAGCACGCCCAAATCCCACCTAATGAACGTAGCATCATTATCAATATGGCGTTGTTGGGTCTCAATGTTATCGTAGATGTAAGAAAATCTGCAATTTGCGTAGTAGTTTCAATGCTGATTATCGAACATTGTTTTGCTAGGGTACTCGGAAAAAGATTCACCAAATTACTCGCAAAGAACGCATTACAGAGCAAACTTATCAAATGTCTCGTTGGACTCCGATCCTGAAAGACATTGCCGAAGATGCCATCGAAGACAAATTGGATCAAAGACATTTCCCATTTCTGGCTGGACGCCCTGCTGCACCTGTTTCCAGAAACGCCCCTCCGAGGTAATCAACGAAATGACTTGATCAAGAATCTCTTAGACGTGTAGCTGTAATATATATTCTAATGTTATTAGTGCTCGCTACGGACATTGGCACAAGGACAAATCCCAGCAAAACGTGAGGAACGTTCCTCGCATTATCATTTTCGTAATGGGTGGCGCGTCCTATTCTGAAATGAGGTCGGCTTATGAAGTAACAAATGCCGTTAAGAATTGGGAGGTCATAGTCGGTAAGAATCGCTCTCATGACATTATTATTACATAGACCTACCATGACCTTGTCCTGAATGACTTTTATTCTGAATAATTGCGACAGGTTCTACTCACATTTTGACTCCCGAAGGCTTTCTTAACGACCTAAAGGAACTAAGTAACGGCAATTGAACGTAAACGAAGGAAAGGAAAAAGTCGCGTAGTAATCCGATCGTCTCGTGGAAGCAAAAATTCGTCACACGTTATTTAAAATTTATGTTTGGTAGCCTTCCTTTATGATGCTCGATTGTTGTCTTAACATCCGTATTCAACAGATCCTTGTTCGTGTTGCGGCACTTTATTTCTACCAGTTTTTTTCTAAATTTGATTATCTTTCTTTCTTATTCTTAATATTGTTAAACTTCAAATATTAGCATTTGAATTATTGTATCACTATCATCTGAGCTTAATAGCTTACAGTAGTTTGAGTATTATGGCATTTCGAGCTGTTTTGCTGATCATTCATTAGGTATGGTTGCAGTCTGTTTATTAATCTTTGGCAAAATGTGCTATCATAGAATGGCGTCCTGACTGCAAAGTGCGGATGTTTTTCTGTATGGTAACTAGTCGACATCGATCCCTACCTAAAGTCGCTTCCTCTAATCTCACATTTTGGCGTAATTGTTGTTTGAAACATTATTATTCACATACATTCCATCAATTCGTGTTTGTTTAAACCCCCTAGTGCTTGTTGAGAGGCGTTGAGAAGTAGGTACTAAGGGAGTCGTGCAAGAAAACGAACCTCCCAGTCGCTGGTAGATTTGTTTACTTATTTTATTAGTCTTGGTTCATCGGTTGTTGTTTAAATGAGTCAAACAAAAATACAACGTGCTTTCGAAAGTCCACAAGAGTCAATATCAATAGAAAATTATAATTATTTGCCAATGAAGAAAGTAAAGCTGACATTAATTTCACGATTTTACACCATCGAATTTGAATTAATCCTAGTCTTTCGTCATTTTACTACAAAGGTAGCTTCACTTTTTTCTTAATTCTAAATTTCACGACTAATTTTCACGACCACGACTGTCTAACGATTCAGCATAGACCTGCTGGTTGACTCGAAGATTTGTAAGGAGAAAATATCGAATTGAAACGTTGCGTGATTCAAATTAATTCGAACAACTAAACATTATTATTAGACTTTTGATGTATTTTCCTATTGACGAACACGGTGTTGGCTTTTGAAATGATTTCATCAACATTCATGATAAAAGAAAACGCTTCTACTCTACGTAATTTAATTGTTGCACATCGCAATGAAAAAGCTACTTTATACCGGAAAGTAAGGAGAGAATCAAGGAAACAGTTGGCTGTGTTTGTTCGATTTCATTATTTGACCACTATAACCAAAAAGCGTAGAAGGAGGAAAAATTGGGGAAAAAAGGAAAAGAAATTTTTTTTTTGTTAATTAATATGTATCCTCATTATGAAGATATGAGTTGACCGAAGGTAGGAGTATAAAAAAACTGCATTCTTGTGCGATTCTCTCTCTAAAAAATTGTCTAAAATAAGCATTTGTCATCATCATGCTAATGCCCATTCTGCCTATTTTTTTCTATATTCTACATTCTATAGCATAAGCAAACAGAAGAATATAAAAAGTTTGTTTCGTTGGTTCCTATGTAATTTCGATAATACTGTCCCATTCGTCCTGAATGAGAGCCTCTGGCCCGCTGACCTCAATCCGATCGTTCGCTAGATCGTTCTCCGGAGTATTATATCCAATGTCTGTGAACTTTACCGGATATGTTAACTGGTTGCCGTTGTCCCACGTGTACAGTTCCTATTTCCGATTTGAATAAAAGTTATTGTACGAATTTATAAAAATTCCCAAGAAAAACTCGTACCTTATTCCTGTGGTTGTAGCCAACCATGCTGGTTTTGCGGAAGGGGTTTGTGAATGTCAAACCATCCACTTCCAGTAATTTATTTCTGTACAGGTCAAGCGCAAATCGAATTTTTGTGGTTCGTTCAGTGACACTGTCCACGGCGTACAGTACACCACAAGCGATAAACATTTCTCCAGCTCGCTATGGCAACCGTTAATTTTAGACGTCAAGTATACCATGTATTGAAAACAATAGACTAACTGCTTATTATTACCTGATTATTTAGCGAAATATTCCAAATGTATTCGATTTCTAGGGAATAAGAATTGAGCTTGGCAACTGCGGTGTTGTTGGTGGGTTGTTCACCGTTACTCGCACCGTAAATCACCCATAAGCCCGTTTCGTCCACGGAGAAATCCAAATAGCTTTGCGACTATGGTGAATAGTAAGAAAAATGGAATTTTTGAAACTTGGCTTGTTGTACAGTTGTAAATCATTTCATTCAGTAAATGATGAGATACGGACATGCGCGTAGAGGTGGACGTTTCCGGTTACGGTGGCGTTCGGTAAGTAGACCATGGTGTTGCGTTCGGAGGCTAGTTCGTAGCGAATGACACGCGATTCTTCTTGTTGGTGATAGTACAGCGATCCGTTATAAACAACATGAAGATAACCCTTGAATAGAAGATTTATTTCGTAAATACTACGCGTTCTCGCTTTCATTCTATCTCATTGAATCGAACGGTACCTTGAGCGCGAAAGGCAACGTATAATTTCGAATAGAGATGTCCTTTTTGAAGGTGGTTTTGTTGGCATACTCGTACAGAACGTAGGTTTCATTGTATTTAGTAGCCCAGTACTTGTCTCCGTCAAACGTGGTGCGTGGCAAAGAGTCGCGCATCCAGTTGCCATGAGAAGTATTCGTGAAGCGATGGTACACGGGCTTCCCGATAGCCACAAGGACGCAATCTAATTACAATGTAGAAAATTGGGACATTTGTAGACGGTTGCGTTGTAAAAGCTTAATGAGCGAAGTGGGGGAGTGGGAGGAGGATACCGGTACTATACCTTGGGTTCGATTGACGTATCCCGGGTATGTTTCATTGCCTAAAGGTCGAATATCCAGACGGCCTAGAACATCAAACATTCCCAAACCGCTCTCACGGCATTTCTCCGACGGTACGGACGAACATTTTGGACAATCTGGTGGAGGGGGGCACATATCCTGGGCGCGGTAAATCGTAATTAGGATGGATTTATTTATTCTTCTCACGTTTATAGGTCCTAGCTATACTATACCTCTAGATCCACCAGATCGGATGGCGGTGTACCCCACAGTTTGGGATCATTAACACCGCCAGCTTGGGTAAACCGCGGATCGATCGCTAAAAGAAATAAATTATGGTTAACTATATAATACCGCCGTAACCTTATGTCATCTCCTTTACAAATAGCCTAGGCCATTACAACAGTAACAGCATCACGACATTCTACGTGATTGACCGCTTTAGCGGAACCAAAGAATGTCAATTTTCTTCTTTCTTCCGTCTTATAGTCAGAGTATCTTTAAGACTTTAAGTCTTAAAAAAGGGCCCAACGAAAGGCAATGAAATATTTACCATAGACGTCGATTTCACCACGAGTGATGCCCACTTCATTCTTGCTGACGCAATGGTAGCGACCGTAATCCACATTCGGATTTGTTATGGTCAGGTTTAGTGTCATGTGGACCTTTGGAAAAAGAAATCCCAGAGTAAGGACAAATTTAAAGTCGCTTATTTCATGTTCTAAATAGGATTAACATTGTCTGGCTCAATTTTTTAATTATTACACACATTGTTAGCCCAAACGAAACCTTAAATTCCCTATAACAAACCAGAATTTAAGGGCAGCTATGTTTTTGTAGAAGTTGATAATCATTCCAAATGATAATACAAAAAGTTATTACTGAAAATCTTGGCCGAACCGCCGAACTAATTAAGAGTTGTGCGTGCTGTTATTAAAAAAACCATCTAAGTCGAAACAAATTGAATACTAAGATTTACTGACGATGTTGGTAAAAGAAAAAAAATAATAAACATTTAAGCTGGCTCTGCTCTACGGAATAATAACGAAATAACGATTACTTTGTATTTGCCGTGGTCCCTGAGGAATGCCTTATGCATACTGTCGATCGATCGGCCGTCGGCCCGTTCCCAATAGCAGAGCGACTCCGGGAATGCCTCCACCACACACTCCAAAACCACGGAGCTGCCATTGGCAACTCCAATCGACGAACTTTCAGTTCGAATCAAAGGAGGAACTGCACGTACCCAAATGAAGTGAAAAACAAATAAATTGGCAAACAGTTGGGAATTAGACTTTTAATGAATTAATCAAAGTTTACGTACAGTGAACTTCCACGTTGATTGTGCGGTAGGAAGGCGGGGGAATTCCGTTATCGGCCACTGTCAAAGAAAATTTGAACACAAAATCTAATTAATTTCATTTGAATTAAAATTGGGTGTCAAATATTACCGCAAACGTACACTCCCATGTGATCGCGGTGAACTTGAGTAATGTTGAAAGTGGGTCCGAGTACGTCGCTAGCTGCGTTATTTTAATGATAATTGAAAAGTAAGAAAATACTGTTAAAAATTCTATTGAAAAATATTCCACTTCAATTACTTTGCCAAGATCCCATTGGAGTAAGAGATCCATCGGCTCTCATCCAAGATACCTCCGGTCGGGGATTGCCGGCCGTTCCGCACCTTAGCCGAAGATTCTTTCCCTCTTGAATCACGACCGTTCTGGTTGTGTTTCCTTGTAGCTGTCCATCCTAAAACAGAAATGGAACTTGATATAACAAATCTAACAAAGCTTTCCAGTTAATACGAATTCGATGAAAATAAAGCAGCGTGCAAAAATCGTGTTCTTTATTCAATGCGAAAATTATTTCAGGATTTGGTTGACTAGACTCACAATGATTTCTACTCCAAGGATACTTGGAGGTACGAGTACGATTCTTCTAGGATCAGTCGAATTGACTACCCATGTGTTAACACCTGGAATGCCAGGAACTCCTGGAATACCAGATCGACCAGGCTTCCCTCTTGGTCCAGTAAGTCCTGCATAAGAAATTGGTTCTTTCCATTTTTATTTTTCTTCTTCTAAAATATGCAAATAATCACAATAGCACCTTGAGGGCCAATTGGTCCTGAATCTCCTTTTTCTCCAGGTGTGCCAGGATTTCCGTCTATGCCGTTGTGTCCAGCCTGTCCGGGCAATCCATCCATGCCTGAAATTCCATCAAATCCAGGTGTACCACTGCGACCAGGAACTCCGTCCAATCCTGGTTCGCCGGGCACTCCGTCTCGACCGTTGAGTCCTGGAAGCCCAGTTTTTCCCATATCGCCTTTGGGTCCTTTAGGGCCTTGGGGTCCGATCGGTCCGACTGGACCCCGAAGACCAGCTTCTCCTTGCTGTCCGCGTTCTCCGCGTTCACCTCGAACGCCTTTCTCTCCAACTATTCCCTGGGGCCCGATGGGACCCTCTAGTCCCGGTGGACAGTAGTCCTTTGTAGCTGAACAAAAATCCTGGATTGCGTTAACCTATGGAAAAGATCGTTAAATAATTTATTTTTCTAGGAAAACTTTTTCAGTCGAGATTACAATTGTTTTGTGGAACTGGCTAAACGTTGAAGGGTATTAAATTCTACTAAGGGGGAACTACCGTCAACTGATGTATACTAGTAGTCTGTGTCAATCAAATATTTATCAAGAAGTCAACAACATTTGGAATTTAAAAAGACAAAAACATTGGAAGTCGTATGTATAACTATTTAAAAGCGTATTAACGGAATTGAATGTTGTGATACAATATAAGTATAGGCTTGCAGGTTCCACACATACTCGGTCGGAACAAAGTTTCGGGAAGTTTGAATAATTCATCGTACCCAAAATCTTGTTTATGTTTAAAAAGATTTAAAAAGACATCGTAAAAAAAAAATAATGTAAAAAAAAGGTTATGTAATAGGCATTTTCTAGGTTCGTAACTTTACTACTTGACACGAGATATTGTAAAATGAGAAATTAGCATATTGTTAAACATTCCATGAATTTTTGTATCTTTTTTATTTTAAAGTATTATTGATTTCCCCTCGGTACTGTGCATTATACTGCCAAACAGACAAAAGCGGATAACTCCTGGCATAAAAATCGTACAGCCGTACGATCGATGAAAGTCGATTTACATATTTAGGCGTGAACATCTTGATGTAGAATGAAGCTACCATTGAAAGTTCTTCCACATTCTACACACAATGTGCATTCTCGATGGGGTGCTTGTAAACGACTAGCTCGACGTCAAATATCCAGGCTCATAAATTAGCATCTCTATGGTGGACAAGATTGAAAGCCATGGTTGATTCACCACCGCAGGAGGATTATAAGAAAAATAAAATAAAATACTCCATGCCTTTTAGTTATAGCCTCAGCCAGGCCACACCTAAATTTGCTTCAACACGATAATACACCTTAACAACAGTATATAACATACTAAAGTTTGTCTAATGAATTCTCTCAAACCGGTACAGAATGGCCGGTTCGGAAACTTTTCCTATCGACGACTATCTACTAAGCGGTCGGAATTTTTGATCAAACGTGTATATGGACGATTGTTCTGCATGTCTGACGTGACTGAGCTTTAATTTTGCAGCCCATCTGTTTCCATTCTCACGCAAAGGAGATTATTATTTTTTTTTTTTAGCAGCTGGGAGCATGCCAGCGGTACATCACTCAATGCCATCATTTCAATGAAATCGTCATGCCGTCAGGCTTTCCACCTTTCTATGTATTTATTTTATTTATAAATTATTTTGCTTGATGTTTGGGGCAAGCGCTTGGCGAAAAGAAAGAAAAAAGATGAAATTCCCTGGAATAGTGATTTCATAACAATCAAGCGCCTTCAGAGGTTAATAAAATACTTTGCATATTGAATTAATCAGACCTCAAGTGGTGCCATTCGCTCAAAGTTCCAATGCCTTCGCCTGACTAGAGCCTCTTTATCGGTTCTTGATGAGGAATTTTCGTTCGTAAATGTCGAATTTTCCTTTGGTACTTAAGCGCTGATTACGCCTCATCAAATCTTGTCGATTCATCGATGTTGCGTGATCATGATTACTTTGCGTGGCAATCGATAGACAAGTTACGGGAATTTTCATTTTTTTTTTTGAATAAAACTATAGCAGTGGTAGCAAAAGCCGATGGGCAATGGCAATAGTTATTTTTTATTTCTCTCGATCTCTAAACTGAAAACTTGAATTTATGAATACATTATCTCCATAACTTCGTTGGCTGTTCAGTCGTAATTAGTGGGCTACAAAAGCTAATAATGTCGGTTCTATGGTTTTCTGTCAGCATACCAAAGAATATTTAATATTTATTTTCCAACAGGCTGTCATCACGTAAGAAGGATCGGAAAGGGCCTCAAAGGGAAAAATCATGTCAGTAGATTCACGCAACATGTAATGAAGGCAATAACAGGCGGGGGGAAAAAACGAGGACTGCCGAACACACCTATAGCTGAAAAAAACTAGAAAGCTATAAGGATATAAGGGAGGCCCAAGGTCAGCATTTGACTTTTATTTTTTTGTATATAAATTAGCCAATTATTACGATCGTGTATATATCCTGGTACTGCAGCATCTTCCATCTCCCGCGTCATAGCTCCAGCCCGCGCAACATATGTCTGAAGATATATTACATCACGTTTACGAATAAATCTCTTTCGTGAATCAAAAAAAAAAGGGAAAAAAAGAATCAAACGAAAACAAACTAGAGACAGTTGATTAGTTTCCACGACCATATAGCCTAGACTCATTTATCACGTTTGTTGGCGGGTAACTCTAGCAACTGTCCGAAATTCATTCCGTACCTATGCTTTCTTTTCCTTTTTTTTCTTTTTTCCCTTTCCTGTATATATAATCAACTCAGCGTGTGCGTGCCACGGTACTTGTACTGTCAGCTACTGTCTGCCCAATTCCTTAAGGCCGAATAAGTAGGACTCACAGTCTCTGAGCTAGCTCTCTTCTCGCACGACTATAAGGTAATGGCCAGGCCGGTTCCATCCATCAGTGTTCCCGCACGTCTTTATTTGCTCAGCTCCGTATACACAAATTTGGTCAAGTCGCGGTAAAGGAAGGAAATAATATAAACTACTTGATAATTCTTTCAAAAATTCGTTGAACACGTAGAATCGACAAAAAAGCACACTCTTGGTTCGGGAACTCTTTGTTGGTTGTGAGGCCAAGTGGAGGAGGCTCTGCTTTCTACAGTGATCCACACAAAAAAAAAAAAGATTTCGTATGCGGCCTTTGACGCCTACATATATTTGTTAGCGTCAAGCATATCTAAACATCAAATATTTGTTCGGTGAAAAAAGCTCGACATCAAATATCATGAGGTGGCACATGAACACTTTTAAGTGGAGTCGTAAGATTTTTTTCAGACTTTTCCCCTTTTTAAAAAGTATGGATGTATGTATATAGCCTGTAAAAATCTTTTTATCGACTTGGACGTAAGAGCCAGTGCGCAACTTATATGGCACTAACGAACGGCTTTATTTCGTCAGTTTCCAGCACTTAGACTAAAATGTCTCCTCGCATTATGTGTCAATCAAATACAGTTTGGACAGTTTTCGTCAGTCCATTCTGTACTTGTTAACTTCATTCAAGGCTATGTTTTATTACAGCCGTAAAAGGGCGCTGTATGTAACTGCGTATCGATTTTTCTTAATTCTGGTCTGGTCTCGTTGTTTCTCGAGTGCCAAGCACCATATTTATGCCTTGTCTGCTGTTCGAGTGTCTCCTAAAATGTCACTTATCTCTTTCTCCTTCATCTTGCCTTAATAGACTAACACAATTGATGCAGAGATATTCATCAAAGTCAGCCTAATAGAATTTGTATCAAAATTAGAAAGTGTCTGTTGAATAAATTGCGCGCTGAGTTCTTTAAGCGAAGGCTGCAATGCTGTAAGTTAAAAAGAAATTGCTGTTAAAATCATTGACAGCAACTCCAGAAAAATGTATTGTAAAAACCCTCTGTTCTCATAAAAAAATCCGCGATTAGAATGGCCTCGTGTAGCATTGAGCTGATAATTTATTTAACTAATCTTCTTTGCTAGATTCCACGCGAAAATCAATTTATTCGATTGGTTTTTGGCGTGACAAATATTTCGCGGTGGTTTGGTTAAAAAACAAAAAAATGATATGCTAAATAAATATTTTTTTTTTCACGTAGGACTTTATAACCTATGCTAAAATATTCCGTAAATAAATATTGACTCACCGGTATGCGAGAATATGCATTCAGCCAGACCCATGGGTTCTCCTGATTGTTGGGACTGCTGCCCGAATCACTTCGTGACAAATATTCATCGCGAAATTTCGGGTTGACGAATTCGACATTCGGATGATTGTAAACGCCAGGTGCCATTGTAACCGGTTGTGAAGATACCGCCGATCCCATAGGTAAAGTCGTCGCTGTGTGTTTGTCTGAGCGAGGCTTGCGACCATTTTTCTAAAAAAAAAAAAAAAAAAATTGAACAAAAATTAACGTCGTCTGAGAGTATAATAGTAAATCAAACTATAGCAATATCTTCTTTAAAAAAAGGAAAACCGGGAATGAAACTTTCCAAACAAAATAATTGACTGTGACTAAGTGTTACATAACTGGTATCGCGCACAATTCAGACGAACTTACTTTGTTTGGATTTTTGGGAGGTTTGGTAGAACTACGTTTTTTCCTGGTTAGAACTGCACGAGGTTCCGAATCGGATGTAACGAAAATACCGTGAGCTGCTAGATCTGCTTGACCGACCGAAACATTTGTTACGGGCGAAGTAGTAAACGATACATGGTCCATTTGTTTACAGGAGCACTTGAGTCGCGGGTCAAAGTTGTCGATCAAATCTTGTTGAGAATGTACAAGGTAGACAAACGAGACGGCTTGTGCAAGGCCTAGAAGGATAATCGAAGTCCATAGCCAACCGTGTCCATTCAACATGTTCTTCTCGTTCTTCATGGCGTATTCTGCCGATAATTTCACTGCCGTTTTCATTGCGTTAGTATTCATTTTTGGTTTTTTGTTGTTTTTAAAGCAATGCCTTCTAAGTGATCGTGCAGATCATGACGGCTATTATCCGATCGTCCGCCAGGACCGATTCAAAATCAATTTTCTAAAAAACTCAAAAGACTTTGCACTGGGAATTTAACTGACGACGAACTCTCCGGAGCACTTGCTTTGAAGTAAACTTTTTCTTTTGTCCGTTGATTCGTCGAACGATGGTAGAGTACAAGCACCAAGCACAACGGCGATCAAACTGATGATGAGCTTGAAAGCCCTTGTGTGTTATAAAGAGAAGTCTGTTATAGGGAGAAACTTCTTGTGAGAAACATGTAGTAGAATCGTCGCCGTCGAGCAAGAAGCATCTATACTCAACATGTAGCCGACTGAAGAGCCCCGACTACACTGGGGCAATTTAGGCCAGTGCCAGGCACTTCAACAGATCGGGTCTACCGGTCATGTGATCATGTTCCCATATGAAAGGGCTGCTGCTGCCGCGCGCTAGTGTCTGACGCGCACGTAGTATATCTGCTTTATGCATACAACAGCTCAAATAATAAACTATACATAGCTAAGCGCAAACAGCTCAATTTGAGCGATGCCTCGAGATGCCTAGTGTTGTTCAAACTGGGAAACAAATTTAAAGAATTGACGTGCACTGATTTAACTGGAAAGAATAATTAGTCGTTGGGAAATGTGAATTTTTTCAAAATTTTGAACGAAGGATTTTATTCCGGCAATTTTTATTTTATAATTTAGAAAGACACGTAAGATAAATTAATGCGCACGCCATTATTTTATTTATAATTTAATGTATAATGTACAGCGTTAACGTCGAAACTTCCAGAACCCGAAACGGTTGACCCAAACAGGATCTGTCGGCAATAAACGACTTTGGGAATCACTAAATCTAAACAACTTTGCGGATCTAATCGGTCCTTTTGTGGCGCCTAAGAGCGTAATCGAAATTACAATCAGATATCGCATAGAACACGTGAAGCCATATAACTTTTTATGATGAAAATTATCTTGGGTTTTGGGCCCTTGGGCCATCGATACAAGGAGAGTGCCAGCTTTCTTTAAAGGCGAAAGCGAAAACGTGCGAACCCATGAATACAGCAATAACATATCTACATTCTACACCCATTGAAGTTCAATTAACGAAACGTCAAACTGCTGGGTCTCTCTCCGCGTCTCCGGCCTTTTATTTTCCAAACGCAATTATTTATCTTTGCTTGATTCGTTGTCAGTCACAGTTAATTAATCGTGTAGTATATGTATACCCATAGCGCATCAAATTTATTCACGAGTTTACACACAGAAATTCGTGTTGTCTTTCCAAAAATGTTTGCTCCCGCCCATGCTCGTATGTACTTTCTGTCCCCTCCCTCCGCGCCCGCTCTAATATGCAAATAATGCCCGCATAAAACTTTTTTTTTAGATTCTTCTAAAAGGTTTTTAAAATGTGGGCGGCACTGTCTGTTTTAACAACAAAAACTACATGGAAGATAACGAATCGTAAAAAACTGACAAAAATGAATTGCAGAGAAATGAAAGAAAAGGATGATTTGTAGGAGACCGCGTGGAAAAAGGCTGCAAGGCTTTTGACAAATAATTATGATCAATAATGCTAACGTTTGACGACAGGTGCAATTGAAAGCCATTTCCCTGCGCCTTCTAGAAAGTAATCAATAATGACTGTCTTATATCTACAATCACAATTGGTAAAAATACAAAAACCAACTTCATCGTAGAGAAGATCGAGTACTCACGTCATGTAAGAATTTAAAAATGTTTGACTCTTACTATATAGACAACCCTTCTTTTCCTTTTTTGAAAGGATCTAAAAAAGGAGATTATAATAATTGACAAAAGCAAAGGAGATATTAGTAATTTGTAAATCCGACATCCGACAGGCTTCTCGTCAATATATAGTGGGTTTAAAACATGCATAGATTAGGGTAATATACAGCAATATGCTCGGCAATATGCTGTAGGGGAAATTGAGCCTGCAGAGAGTGCACATAGTTCACCAACTGCCGCTTGGAAGGAGGCCACTCAAGCAAAGGAGAAATACAATAAGGAATAGAAATCTGCCACCGGTATCTCATTTCCTTGTGGGAACTCGCATCGTTTAGCTGCAGCAAATGAGATTAAATAATACCAATTGGACCTTCACTGCCGAGCTATACTGCATCGATTGAGTAAATGAAACCTGTATTCGAAACACAGTGCCGCTCTCTGCCACATAAATAAGTACTGAGGTAATATAATTGGATTGGTGGCATGGTAGTAAACGTTTCACCCCCAACTACTGCTGGGTGTTACCAGCTACCTCGTTAGCAGAGGCAGCTTTTTTAAAATAAATATTATCTTTTTCGTAGGTTCATTTGAACAAAAATAATCTGTACATTAACGATAATAATTAAAAAAAAAGCTGAACAGCGTCTTACGGCACAACTAATACGTAGGGAACTATACAAGTCAGACAACTTTCTTTTCACACTGTTACATATCACACATGACCCAATTAACTGAGTTCATTTATTGTGAAAACTGGTATTATATAATAATGAAAAAAACCTATATTACTTCTGTCCTCATGAAAAATACTTGATACAAAATACTGACTTTTCTTTCATTATTGATCGCGCGTTCTTGCATAAACGCGAGTGATTGTATAACACAGCGGCAATACGTCCACTTTAGTATACACTAACTTAACAGGGTCTTGTGGTCTTTTCCCCCCACCACCACAGGTCTGGTATTAACGTTACAACAAGAGAAAATTACCAATTTATTTCTGCTTCAGCCGGTTTCATAGTACGGTGTTCATCTTATGGTGCTAGCGTGCTACCACTGCTACCCTTCTTACTGCTCTTTATTTCATTCTTCCGTTGAAAACTATGGAAGTAATTAACACTTTTTTTTAATTTTTAAATGTTTTCTCGTTAACATAAGAAAGTATTACATTTTTTGAGAAAAGTCTTTCCATTGAAACGTCTTCTTATTTTTTCTTTTTTTTTTGTAAATTTTAATTAAAAAAAAATCGTATTTCACATGATTTGCGTTCCTTGAATTACACAACTTATTATCGTTTAAAATTAATCCGATTGTATCGGTAAAAGAGTGGGAAAAGCAAGAGCAGAAGTTACCTAAGCTCCAGGAACCAGGATGCCAATGCATTTGTAAATAGCCGCTACAGCGACTGTCGGGCGCCGGCTAGATATTTTTATGCATTTTATGGTTTTCCAAGTCCTCATTCCGCATTTTACTCATCTCTTCTGCTCATATTCTGCTTCACTTCTTTTGCCTTGAGTGGCCACTGTCAACTGTTCAGACTTTCAGTCAACTGAGGAAACTGTTACTTTTTTTTTTACTGGAGTTGCGTGCTCGGTTAAGCTCTCTCACGAAACAATCCTACTTCTAGTTTAGAGTAGCCATTGTATTAAACATTTTCGTAAAAAATCGTGCCTGCATTCCTAATCAAACTTCCAACGTTGGTTTTTAGATTACCTAAACATACTCATTTTTATGGATCCAGCCTTTGGATGGATACAGGTAACTAACTAAAATGTGGTAAATTTATCGGCTGTTGCGACAAATCGTCTTTTGAAAATTCAGCCGGAGCAATTCGGACCAGCTTATGAATTCTGGCAGAGATTGTGGGAAAAAGAACAAAACTCCTTTGAAAATCTTAACTCTCAAATGAATCACTCACCTAGTGAAGGACTCCCATCTAGTGAGTCATTCATTTTGTTAGAAGACAATGACTACACTAAAGGCTTAAAAAGGAAAAGAGATGGTTCCAACAAAGCAAGTACAGCGATTGGACTAAGTAAGCACAGAAGTAGACTAATTGGAAAATATAATGGGTGCCCTTGGCTTTTTCATGGAAAACATTATGCAAAAGGAGTGTTAGGGTAAGTCAAAACTGGATGTTCATGTGATATTTAAGTCATTTTAATGAGACATGTGGTTTTAGGCTTCATGAAGAAATTGAGGACTTCTTCCAATATATGACACCAACTCCGCAAGAGCATCAAGTCAGACTTGCCGTAGTTCACAGAATCATAGATGTGATAATGAAAATTTGGCCACATGCAAGTGTTCAAATTTTTGGTAGCTTTCATACAGGGCTTTATCTTCCTACAAGGTAAACTATTTACATTTCTTGGATTTTATGAATTCTGCATTAACATTTCTTTCTTTTTTTCCTCCAGTGATATAGACCTTGTAGTGTTGGGGAAATGGGACGTCCTTCCGCTTCGTACGTTAGAAAAGGTTTTGCTAGAAAAAGGGATTGCTGACCGGAACACGTTGAAAGTTCTAGATAAAGCTTCTGTAAGTTGGTTTGATTAAGTAAACCACATGGTTTTCTTTTAATATTTGTCAGAATTTTATGTTTTTAACAAAAGCATTTGAAAGTAATTTATTTTAGTTACGTTATTTTGATTTCATGTTCTATAATTTTGCCGTATTTAATTTTCTCTTATGATAAATCGGTACATTTCTGGTTACAGGTGCCAATAGTGAAGTTAACCGATCGTGCTACCGAAGTCAAGGTCGATATCAGCTTTAATATGAGTAATGGAGTGCGAAGTGCAGAATTGATTCGTCATTTTAAGAGTAAAACTCTATTACATTATTATGTGGACTTTCAGATTGTCTAAAATCGATATTTTGCAGGATCGTATCCAACCCTCCAACGCCTCGTGTTCGTCTTAAAGCAATTTCTTTTACAACGTGACCTCAATGAGGTGTTTACTGGAGGAATCAGCTCATATAGTCTGATTTTGATGACAATTAGTTTCCTTCAGGTGTGTTCTCTAATGAACTAAATGGACTATAATTTCAGGAACTAATGAAACTTTACAATTTCAGTTGCATCCTCGGCCTGAAGCAACTCAACCCACTGCAAATCTGGGGGTCTTGTTAATTGAATTTTTAGAATTATATGGTCGGCATTTCAACTACCTTAAAACAGCTCTTAGGATACGAGATGGCGGTTCTTATGTGCCCAAAGATGAGGTCTAGAAAGAGTTTATATGTTCACTTGTGATGAAGTAAATCAACTTTACCCTCCCTAGATTCAGATCCACATGTCAGATGGATATCGTCCGTCACTTCTTTGTATTGAGGATCCCCTGAATCCTTCCAATGACATCGGTCGCAGCTCTTATGGCGCATTGCACGTTAAAACAGCTTTCGAGTATGCATACGTCACCCTAACTCAGGCGGTACATCCTCTCAGAGACGATATTAATAATCCTAACGTCCAAAGGTAACACTTTTACAGATAACCTCGTGGAGATTTTACTAACCTGTCACGCTTTCCTAAAGTATTTTGGGTAGAATAATTCGAGTGACAGATGATGTCATTGATTACCGACGATGGATTCAGTGTAATTTCCCGCTGTCTGTTGGACCATCTAATGGGCGTTTTTGCCCATCTGTATTGGAGACATGTGATCTGTCAGGTTCTCCTTCTCCACCTGAAGAACGTAAAAGCTCTAAGGCTCGTGTTTGATGACCGACGGACGATGAAAAAATCGAATACTGGAGTCAAAACCTATTAATGAAGGATGAAAAACAAAATATACTTGATGGATCATATAATACGTGCTCCGTGAATTATTTGTCTTCCGTTGTTCTATCACGGTGCAGTAGTCAATTCGCCTTTGTTTGTTTTTTCTTCCTACTTCTTTTTCCTCGAGCTGCCCTTTTCTGATGTAAGCTATGAACCAAACAGAACTATGATTGTTGCTCTGTGCTTTTTACGTCCGGGATTTTGAAATACACTGCACCTTTAAATTTATTGAGTTCAGTGTGATCAACATTAGTTAGCAACTGTTTTAAAGCGATGTTCTAATTTTTAAAAATAAATGCATTTGATTGGGATAGGGGTATATGGGATTGGGATCCTCTCTAATGTGGAACACTTAATTTTCCGATTTAGTTTAGTTTTGATATCGAGTTTAACAGCCAGGAAGCAAGCTATTGAGACGACAATGTGTATTTACAGTAATAAATACGTATATTTGTTACATGTAATACAAATACTCACGAACCGTTCATTTCCGTTCCAGAAAGCATTGTAACGAGGGTCAACTTTAGTAGTTCTTATTGAATGGCACGCAATTTTCGGTTACATGCTTACCTGCAACTTGCATTGGTTATCTGTTCAAGAAAAAGATTTACATGGAAACCGGAACTTGGACGAATGTGTTCTCACGAGTTCCGTTTGGTCTTTCACGCACGAAAGTATAAAGGTAATCTGCTACCCTGTTTTAAGTTCAGTCGACGAGTTGATACTCCTGTCATCGACAGCAACATGAAGCGATTTCAAGTTATACCACTGAGTTTAATTTTCTTTTTAGTAATACCCATCAGCCAATGTTTTCAGAGAAGTGAGCACGGAGAATCTAGCGGTCGTCACAAACGCTCGGTGATTCTTCTTCCTGCAAACACAAGCATTACGATCACTTTCGATCTCTCAATGCCGGTTCGCGCTCTCGCTCAACAGTCAGGATTTTACAACATGAGAGTGCCTTTTCGTTTCTTCATTCCGACTTATGACCAGCTAACATCTTTTTACGGACGCGATGAGAGTCGCGAGGATGACGTCAATGAGATTGAGCAGATTCATCGACAAGAACAGGAGCGCGCAAACGAAGAACGCCGCTACATCTATAAGAATATGGAGTCCCTGTTGTCAAGGTAAAAACGTCATTCAAAAACACAGGTAACTTCACGTCTAACACAGCTATCAATTTTCACATTTCACAGTTTTGGAATCGATGGAATGGCTTGCGTTCAACGAGCTATATGTGAGTTGTCCGAGGCACCGATTGGTCACAATGATCTTTTAGGAAATACTTTGAGTCTCCTACTAACGTAAGTTTATTTTATGATTTGGATTTGTTATTAATTAAATAACAAATTCCTTTGTCTTTACACAGACCTCCTACGGTAGCTGATTTCGGCAGATGGATTTTAGGAAACCACGATAAATCAGACAGTCAGAAAGCGGAACAAGAAAAATGTGTTGCCTGTGAGACAATCGATGAGCCTTATGAAGATGAGTACGTTAGAGCATATCGTGATGGAAAACAAGGCAAGTGTTCACACCGCTATGGCTTAGAATGCCCAATATCGTTCTTTACCATTTTTAATCTTTGAGTTATATTATATTGACCCTTGGTACCGCACAAACAATATAAATTATGTCATCATTGTATTTTAAGTTTTTTTTTTTTTAAATTATTTTATAACAAAACGAACAAAAGAACAAATGAATGGACAACAAAACAGCAGTGTTCTGTCGGATTATTCGTTTCGAATAAAATTCCTTATTCGAGAATAAAGAATAAATTTATTCTTATTCGTTATTCGTCGAATAAATGACTTTTATTCGTATTCGTTATTCGATATCTTTTAGAAAAAAAATTATTCGTTGTCCGCGAATAACTTTTCGAATAAATAAATCAAATAAATTTCGAATAAATTTTGCATTTTGGGATACTCTTTAAGACGCATTTAGCGCTAGCGCCACCTGTGGTGAGATGGAGGAAGACCACTTTTAGGGGGTTGAAGCTCCACCCCCATTGCTAGGGAAGGGAATTGCCTAGAGGGTGGTGCTTCAACCACCGAAATTTGTGTTGCAGCAAATTCCTAAGTTACACTAAGTGGCGCTGTGAGTCATCACAGGCGCTATGTTGGGCATTAACTTGGTTCTGCAAAAATTCAAATTCCAATTAAATTGATTTCGGTTTCTACTTTCACTGTCGTCACACAGAGAAAAAAAGCAGTCAACACTACTTAACTATTTTAGTTCCCATAACAGGAGACACAGGGCCATCGCGACGTCGCTCCTTTTCGATTAACACCCAAACCTAATCAATATTTTCAGACATCTTGCTCATTCCTCAAAAGAAACAATGCTGGAAATTAACTCAGGGTTATTTGATAATTAATGTATTGGTTCATATCATCAGGCTACAGTTAAATTACAATTAAAATAGCAAAGGGACATTAAAGACAAATTAGGTAAGGGAAAATGAAAATATTCGAAATTTCAGTGACGAACAAAAATTTGAGGAAAAGTAGGAAAACTTTTTCTCCAAAGCCGACAGATTACTTTTCTCCAGAGAAAAGTAATCTGTCGGCCTTTTAGGGATGGAATGGCTCAATTTCTTCTGATGAGGGGAATGTCGCGTTCACTACTAACTTGATAGTAGCCTACTCGGGTATTTGTTTAATTTTAGATGATGGGTGTTAATGTACTTGGAATACAAAAAGAAAAATTCCACTTCCGACTTCAAAACAGAAGTCCCCTGCCTATTTTATTTCTCCCAACTGGCACCCCTGGTCAACGAGTACAATTCCCTCAATCTGGCAACTTTTTTGAAGGGGTGACGCTGTGAGTGGGTTTTTTTCCCTCTGTGCCTCACCGGGTCACTCACCAACAAACAATCGTCTTGTCTAGTACTATTCAATGTTGCTATAAAATGCCAAATTGAAGAACATTCTCATGCTTGAAAACAAAATCAATTTTCAAAAACATAGTATTTAAAAAAGCCGGCAAACATTAGTTTGAGGCTCCTTGGCTAGAAATAGCAACTAGTGTGTGATGACGCTACATCTGGCAACACGGCACCCATCCCCCATGGATGTGCACAACAGAGAAGCTCGCGCCTCTTTAGTCCAAATTTGCCCCTCTTGTAGTGACGGTCACGTCGCATCTCTCTCCGTACCCAATACCGATTGCATTCTTCTGAGCACAGCGTACTTTCACTTCATCACACAGCTATGGGATGATGACCGAGATGATGATGATAAAGATACACTAGTGTATTTTTATAACTTCCACATAGCTTCTCGTTCGGCGTTTTCTAGGTGGTCATCGGGTCGTTCTTTTAGGAAGGGAGATATTTTTGAATTTAAAAAAAGGGTGGGGGGGTCAGCCTTTTTAAAAAAGTGGCAGGCAAAAGCTTTTTCAAAGTCAGCTGGAGACTTAATGATGTTGCCGTCAACTAACAGAGAGGAGCATCATACAACGGAGCGCAAAATTGAAAAGCTTAATGATTAAATATTTAACATTACCCCTTTGAATCTTGTGGGGTTGTGAAGAATAGAGCACAACAGCTTATAAGACACCGAGGAACTCTTTTGGTAGTTGGGAAATCTCCAATCCAATATATTTAGCAGCTCTCTGCACGATGATACTTGCTCCAAAAAGTTCTGAGTGGTTCTGGCTTCTTGAAAGTGCTCTTGCACTAAAAGTTCTTCAGGACTGGTACCAGACATTTGCATGGCAAGGGCGATTTCTTCTTGTGACAAATACATCTGCAGAAAATGCAAAAAAAAATTTAAAATTTGAGTCTCATTCACGTTACATGACTGACTCACCTCAGGGAAAAGTAAACAGCAATCTTTGAAATTGGGCAAATACTTCAGTAATAGTATGAATAACGAGGGATTATGATTATTGCAGAAGAATCCAAAAATAATCCCCCTTCTCCCCCAATAATGGAACGTCGTAATCAAAGAAGGGTATAGTTTCCAATCGACGAAAAAAAATGAATACTCTTTTAATCATTGTCCAGCGATACTGTAAACTTCGGCGCTATCCTTCCCAAGGAGATTAAGGAAGTTTCGGTTAACAAATAAAAGCTCTCCAAGAGTTGTATTCCTATCCAAGCGTTCATATAAGAATCATACCATCATACATCATACATCATCATACCATGCACTTTTCCACTTTTGCAGTAGAGAATTTAGATATTATGTCAAGATTTCGAGCCAGTGTATTACTAATATCTGGTATTTCTCAGATGTCCGAAAACGTTCAGTCACATGCCAACCAACATTCGATTTTTTTTAAATTTGATTCATGTCCACCAACCGTTAATATAAGAAATATGCTCATCACTAACCGGTCGTCCACATCACCCTAAGAATAACGGCTCTAATTAATTGAAGTGGATAGAAACTAGCGTAGCGGCGAAATCTTTTCTTCGTTGATTTTTTTTTTCAAATAAGAAAAGCTTAAATTTGAATAACAAGAGCAGACAGCTTCCGCTGATAATTTTCCGCAAGTTGACTACATATAGGCCATTTTTTCCCCCCGGAAACTTTTCAAATTGTTGAACATAATATCGCCTTTTCAATTCGTTTCCTGTATTTCCGATACGGTATTCTGTTTTTTTTCTTCCTTATTTCGGTGTCAAAAATCCATTACCCAGTATATGTACACATTTAAAATATTTTCTATTACTAAAAATTCAAACGGCTTCTATTACTAATCCTCAGAGTAATTAAAAAAAAATCTTTTCTTTCCTTTAACTAGCACGTTGCTGCTCGAGCCAAACGAACAATCACGCTTCGACAACTCCTGTATAAAAGGATGTCACTTAGCAAATACACGGCGTTTGGCACGTTCTACAAATGCCGCTGTGAGGACTTCAAATTAGCTGATGAGGGCTGCAGAGTTATGGACTACAACTTTGCATCGATAGCAGAAACATGGAAGGTAGTGTTAACCATGCGATTAATTTATTTTGAGTGTTATTTTTCAGTTGCTCTTTCGAAAACTAAAGTTTGAGCAATATAAAAAAGGCTCTCAGCAAGGAAGAACAACAACCGTTCTATGACGTCACGGCCATGACCAACGCACTACTAGATGAAGAGAAAAAAGCCATTGATAAGGAGATTATCAGTCTTCGGCCTGAAAGCGCCAATATAGTGGTTATACCATCTCCCGCAGGATTTTACAAAAGGACAAGCACGTCGTCGACAAACGTGCCTTTAATCCGGTTTTTTTGTAAAATATCATTAAGAATAATAACGTGAGCCCCGTTCTAATCCAGGGAAGTTTAGTCTAGCGTAAAGTCAAATACTTTTGCTATTCGCTATTCTGTAGATCAAGCATCTGCCCGTAACAGATTAAACCGTGGGAAATCTGCACAGTGACTACCCTTCTTGAAGATTCAGAAACGTGACTACATTTCCCTTGTTCATCGTTTGCGTTAATTCAATTCAGGTATCAATGCCAGAAACACCGTCAGGAAGCACGCGACAAAAGCAAAAGGCGACGATGGGTCGGAAATTACCGCGCCTTCGTTGCCGAATCCCACAGTGACTGGCCAACGCTGTCTCCCGCACAGCAAAGACACTTCATTCACCAGGCCAAAGTGGAATACCACAATTACAACCACCGTATGTAAATATAACCAATTGGGCGCCTTCGAAATTTAGCGTTTGTTAAATTTAAGACGAATTTGGTAGATTAAGAAGCGGGTGGGATTGACCTAACGTTACAAAAGGCCACTCTATTTTAACCAATTATTACTATGGCTTTTTAAAACAAAACAAAAAAAAACTGAACCTATTTTTATTTCACTATTCTTTTCGTAGGGTCCAGTGTGGGAGACGGAGTCGTCTACGCCGTACTCGCCAGGTCATTGGCAAAACACTCCGAAGCAGCATCACGCCCTCGCCTCAACAATGAGTATCTAAGTGATGATGAAGACGAGGAGGTCAATGGAAACAAATAATAAATTTTCAATTATTTCTTTTGTCACTGTGTTATTGATCTATTTTCGTTCATCAATACATAGACGTTACTTGAATGTCGGCCAATTAATGTGAAATGTGTGAGACAACGTGACAACAACTATGACAAATATCTCGTCACCGTGACACACACTCCTGAAGGTACTGCATGGTGATTCAAGTTTACATTAGCTAAAAAACGATTAAAAATACCATAAGTAATATCACATGTACATAAGTTTGGCAAACGAAAACTGGACGCGTTGAGTAAAGACATAATAATTAGATGAATTCGGGGTTGAACGTTTCAATGACTCGATAGGTCTACCGAGTTGTTGACAAATTTAAATATCACACATTGTGAAACGATCATCATAGACACTTACAGTTCACTTCAATGTCATCAGCAACATGGGCGCATAGCAATTAACACAATTTGTTTGATCACTTCCATTTCGTCTTGGCAACTTTATTACAGGTCGAGTTGGCAATCGTGCTCTAGTTGGGCATTGCCAAGGGCGTCGGTCCGTTCAGATCAGGAAGCTGAGCGTGCGCTATGGAATCTTCTTTGTATACGACCTGCATGACTCCATTCGCGACTATAAAGATAACTTTTCTGCAATAACGAATGACTTTCAGATTAAATTCCTTAAGTATGAAATTGTTTCAAGCACACATTGATTACCGGAAGAGACGCGAGCCCTTTCATTCCGCTAGCCTTGGACAACCATCGGAAGTAGATTAAACTTTCTCTCCATCAGTAGTGTATCCAGCCAGCCGGAAAAGAACGTCAGTTACCAGTCACGCGCTCAATCACCATCACGAAGCCAATTGGAAATATACCGAATCTTTGTTTCGATTCTGCAACAAAAGACAATGATTACATAACTTTTCCGCAATTTGTAAACTAGAGTAATAAAATAATTCTTACAATACGCAATCAGGCAAGCCGCTGTTTCGTCGGATTCAAACAAAATCTGCAGCTCTGCTGTCTGCTAGTGGTTCACACATTGGAGCAACTCGCCGGAAGCGGCCGTTGGGTAATCCAGATGCTCAGCCATGATTTTCGCGTATTCACCGATGGTTGCGTGACACACACCCACCGATATTTCGCTTACCGTGATTGCACGCTGACTAATAACGAGTTTTGACGTGTTGTACCACATGTAACATATCGAACAGCTGGCAAGTGTCTGAAGTTGGCGTGAATTAATCTGTAAATAGAAACAGAATGCCTTATGCCATAATTAGAAAAAGCAATTACAAATATATGCCTACCAAATTATTAGATGGTAGAGACGGAAGTTTGAGGTTTCCCACATTAATGGAGTAAAAAAAATGCAACAGTTATCGCGTAACAATTAAAATCAGACAAAATGGGTTCGTAAAGAAATGTGAGGTGTATCACATTTTTTTTCCGGGTTGGACGCGACGGCTAATTGTTGGTGAAAGTGGGAATCTCGAAAATTGGGTGGCAATGAAAACAAGTAATTAAAAAAAAAGCAGCTGTTCTCTTTTGACTGAAAAGACCTCGGAATACCATAGAGATATTCATCCCATTACTCTGAATTTTTCGCACATTTATAAAACTGAAATATATAATAAGAAATAAGTTTTGATAAGCAGACCATTACTGCTGTCGACGGCGAAGGCTGAGTCGATTTTTGAAAAAGCCAGAGGGTCCAGCCGACGATCGAGGTGGTGGCCGAGGAGGAGGCAATGAAGGCATGTCTGATGACGACGCCGAGGACGAGGTCGAAGAGAAACACATTCGAGGCCTCTTTTTGGCTGGATGCTGATCCGCTTCCGATGCCGTGTCACTTTTATTCGACGAGTCATCCGTTTGACTCTGCTCTTTTTCTTGACTTGCGTCGCAACCACCACCGCCATCCGAAAAGGATAGAGCTCTTAATTGCGAGATGTGCCCTCTCTCTTCATCATCGCTAATCATACCAGATTCACTACGTCTTGGCGATAACATTTGTGGTGTGCCGCACACCATATCGATGGATTCGCGCAGATGTCGGGCAAACGTCGCGGAATCAGGATGACAAAACTCTTCCCACTCGATCGTGGTCGCCAGATCGAGAATCATCGCCCTCCGCAGAGAAGACACGGACAGCACGCGCCGAAATTCCTCAAAGTTGCCAACACGGGATAAAGCGTATAGTCCGTGGAAATCCAATTCGACGCACTCACCCGCAAAGTGTGAAGAGAAGTTGGCAAGCGCGGCCCAATCGCGCGTCTTCTGAGCTAAATGAAAAAAAAACAACAGGGAGACATATCAAACAGATGCCGATGCGGTTACACTACTTCTAAACGATATGCTGAAAAAAATGGCCAACACCTAAACATGAGAGGAGTTGACCACTGAAAGGCGTACATACCTTTTTGACATATGTCAACGTAGATTGTGTGGTCGTTAATAGAGTTGCAAAACTCCACCGCCAATCCCAAACGATTCTCCGATAGATATCGTTGGCCAAGCTTGGCAGGCGTTGCGCAGGGTCGACAAAGCCACTCCATGTCTCTTGGATTACACTTTTCCGCCGTGGATAACAAGAGTGTAATGCACTCCGCATGAAACCATTGGCAGCACATGCCGCACTGCACCGCCAGTCTCGAGCCAATCACGGGGCTAAGACAGCCGGGCTAATAGTAGAAGTTTCCGGCGTTGTCTTTTTTTTTTTTCGCCATTTCCTGTAGGTTTGTCTCATCCGCTGCTTGAGGTTAGCAAGTTCGTCGTTCCACCATGGCCTCTTAGGTGGGTGATATTCTAGGACTTCGTGATGGGTGGAGGTTAACAGGTGAAGGGGAGGCAAAGGATTCTTGTACACGTTTTATATCGTAAACATTTTTTTTTCAATCGTAAGTTGGGCCAGAGAGGCGGAAGCAGCCATACAGTGACGAGTGTTAATTTGGAGATAAGAGAAGGTTGAAAGATTTTTATGGGACATGATTAGGAGAAGAGTTGTGCGTACCGCCTTAGCTCACGTTGTTGTTATGGGCAGGATCGGCATCCCGAAATGTGATTACCGTTGCAGTTGCAGCACCGCAGAGTTTCGGAGCAGCATTCATGGGTCGGGTGGCTCATGGCACGCCTTCCGCATCGTAGTTTGCTGGGGCATTTAGAGGTTAGATGACCGTTACGGCAGCAGTTGTAGCAGCGACGGATTTCACGTTCAGGGTTGACAGCCATAGTGGAATTAGAAGCACCAATTATTGAATAGATTCGCCCACGGGATAAAGCTTCATCTCTGGAGCCACGTCTATCGATCAGGAGCTTGATAAGAGATTTCCCGTTCCTTTTGTTGGTGAAAATAACATTGGCTCTGGTCACATGACCCTTTAGGCAACGATTTCCGTCAACTCTGTTGAGGTCTGCTATAATTTCAGCCGGTCCGGAGTAGTTGGTTGTCATGACATAACGGATGATAATTGGATACAGCTTTTTCGAGATTGACTTGGCGCTGATAATTTCTGTTGCATTCGGTGCAGAGTTTAAGATGTGGATTGCTGCGTCCAATTCTTTTTGTTGGCCGAAGGTAATGTATAGTTTGCCGGCTCGGTGAAACGAGCTTTGGACGACAGGGCCACCATCTCTAGATCCGAGCAGGTCTTCAATGGCTTTTAGTTCAGGAGCGTTTGATTCACCATTGCAGAGTTCAGCAATTAGAGTTACTGGACCGGGAGTCTCTGGCTGCTTCGATTTAACTGCGTCCGCATAGGTTGCAGGTTTTTTCGTGGTAGAGAGGAAGTCTTCAGCAAAACATAATTTGGCCTCCATCAATTCAGCCGAAGTTTTGTTGAAGTTTTCTTCCAAGTTTTTGGTCTTCATTTTCTCGGCGTAAAGCGCGTCTTTGCTGCAGTTTCGTTTGGCGATTAATTTATTCATTCTGGACTGCTACTCAAGAATGATACTAATAAGCTGCTGCAAGGGAAGTTTTATGAGTTCCGCTTCTGTGTGACAATCGTTTATTGTACGCTTGTCATCTGCTGCATTGCCCAGTGGAGAGAAATGTTCATTTCCTCGTTTCGTGTTTGTTGAAGGATCGAGGGTAAAGTACGAGGGCTGGTACGGGGTAGAGAGCGTTAACCCTTCCGCGTATTGACCGAAGACATTATTACTATGATTAACATTCTGAGCTTCGATATCAGAAGGTATGTTAGCATTTCGAGGATTTAAGGTATTTTCAACCAAGGCTTGGCTCTTTCTGCGTGTTGAGTTGTCGGTATTGGAACTTGGAGCAGTATTTCTGGTGAGAGGCCGTTGGAATATAGTCGTTGTTACATATCACGCAGATTTTCGTTGAGAAATGGCGCCCAGAAGATTAATGACTCAAAGGTTGGGTGTCCGGTGTAGCAACTGCGACGCTTTCTCTCCATGGTACTTCATTTCGGACAGGTGAGCGCCGAACTGACATTGTTAGTTGATGAAATTTAGAGGTGTAGAACGTGAAAGACAACCGCGCGAAGAACACAGTGATATTGGAGGGGGGATAAGGGGTAGCCTGGTAATGTAAACTTTAAGCTTTGTGTATAGAGTGATGAAATGGCTACACAGAAAACAACAGAGCAAAGGTGATTAGAGAGAGTTCAAACTGAGCATGGCGAACTGAACTTTATTTGAAACCACAGTTATTGAAGATATGATACTGATAACCGAAGAAATTTGTAGTTTAACTAGAGCATAGACACCACTGGCTGTATCTTACGGCTGTTGTAGTACATACGACTGTGTTGGCCATTACCTTTCACCTTATGTAGTGTCGGTTGATGTCGATAAATTACTTTTTAAAACATACGCTGACGCTGCATTTTTATTTCATCCACGTTTCTCAAGCCCTGTTCAAAAACAAGGTTGACTGTAGGAAAAAAACAAATGTTGACAATAACATATAAACGCGACTGCGGGAAAACGGTTAACTGAAGGAAAAATACTTAAAAGTAGTTCTTTAAAAATGGCAATAAGCTCCATTTACTTGGTCACTTTTGAGTTTGTCATGCCTAAGCGTGTTTTATTCACACGCCTAGGGCTGACCACTTGACGGTTTGGTGTAACCTTTTTAAAAGGTTGAAACACGCTTGGGTTGTTTGACATTACAACATTTCTTTTAATAGATAATGTCGCCTTTGGTTTTGAAAAGGGTTTGGTTTCTGAAATTCGGACTGGCATTGGCAAGCCACTGGTGGTGCTCGCAAAGACTGTTGGAGTTGCTGTCGGCGTTGGTGATAATGGTGGCTGCTGTGTACTGCTGTAAATGGGAGGATCATTTTGATTTGATAGGTTCCAATTTAGGCAATGATGTCATCGAAGAAATTTTAGATACGACTCTCCGCATCAAGCACGCCCGAGTCAATGTTCAGCCCTGGGAGTGCATTGAGTAGCTTAGTGATGTCGATGATTTCGAATGAGCCTTGATGCCAACGAAAACATTTGAAGATTTATTGTGCTAATGGTTTTCAAATGTACTTTTTGGGGGGATCAAACCATTGTATGGTTTTTGTTTGTAGCGAAATAACGACATTGGGAAGTAAAATGTGATGTCATTTTCTAGACGATATTTCATTTTTAAATACCGATCGTATTCCATTTTTGCTACCTCTGATATGACATGGCGCATGTATAACAAGGGACATATAGAAGTGGAGAAAGGAAAAAAAATTAGTAGTACCAATAGGGGCACAAGGTGGACGTGGAGAACCGACGACATCATACATCCAAGACACCTTTAATGTTGATTTCTTTACTTAACAGGTCAGTGAAGTCTGAAATGTTTTTGATTTCCAACTGGGCGCAAATGATAGTATAGCTGTATAGGTTCTATGTGCAATGGAACGGATACTCACATATGTGACTCTGATTGTGCTGTTCACTTGTAATCGTTTCAACAGAGTTTTTTAAGAGTGATTAATGATAAGTTGAGTCGTAAGAATATTTCTTATATCGTATATCTCGCAATCTTACATCGCATGGCTTATTTTTCATTTGTTTTCTTTCAGATGTTTAGGGGTAATCGGGCAAAACGAAGACCAATTGGGCCAGCTGTAAGGTAATTCAACAATTACAACAATTAAACAACAATTAAACAAAATTAATTAAAATTTTCCTTTAAGATCACTATGGTAGTGCGCGGTTCATATTGTAAAATTGGAGAACTGTAGCTGTAGGACAATTTTAAGAAAGTTTTGCCGGTAATGGGAGTTGGTCTATGTAACCCTTTAATTTTTTTTATGTACCCAAATAAAGGAAATTGTTTTGTTTTTTTTACACTTGCGGGAGTGCAAAAGATGTTACCGATGGCATGTTGACGATGTTGTCTACTCAAAGAAATATAAGAGAACTACGAATTGGAAAGTAAAAACTTTAGAAATTCTCGGAATTTCAATTAAAAACTAAACGATAGAGAGAGGGAAGGAGCGAGAGAGATTTGCAAGTGTGATGTGAATTTCGATAGCGAAGAACACACGTGTGAGCAAAGGCCACAACCTTTACGTCTGGTTGCTGGAAAACCTTGAAGGCAATAGTGAAATGAGGTTTTGTTTTCCGGGCGCGGGTGGGGAAGGGTTGTTTTTTGGGGTGAAGGGGGAGGAGGGTTCGGTTGGGGTTAGGTGTGTGGGATAAATGTGAGGAAGTCTAAGCCTTGCCAAGTTTTAACATATTTAAAAATATGTTATAACTTGGCAAGGCTATAACATATTTTTGTCGCGTATTTAGGCATGAGCCCGTGGTGTTTTAGGAATACTTGAAGAAGATTTTTAATTGATGAATTGAAATACCCTTATGAGAGCGTGCAGAGTGTCGAAACGGGTTATCATCGAAAACGAAGGGGGTGGCCGATGGGGTTTACGCATGTGCTGCAATTTGGCAACCAAAGCTGCTGTATCCCTTGCCTGTATAAAAGGAGTAACAAGCTCTATCTGTCTGCCATTCTTCCTCATTTGTCCGTACAGTCGCTTGCGAGGGTCACGTCCACGAATAAAGCATTGCTGGTGATTTCTTCACTGCTGCACACAGGTTCAAATTTGATAGAAGGACTAGACCAAAAAGCACTTTCATTTCCGTGTTCGCAGCGCTTTAGAAGTCTGAAATTGCAATTGATTTATTTTTGTGATTGGGGAGTGTGGCTTTGTTTAACTCGTCAACGCCATAGACGGCAGGCAGTTTGAGTTGTTTGATGGCTGTTGCACTGTCCGACGATGCGCCGTGGGGATGGCTGGTGTGGCACTCACCGCAGTATTCCACTCCAATTGCATTGAGGTGAATTTTTTTTGTCTTTTGTACTTTTCGTGTGACAATTGTAGGAGATTCTTGTTTTGTATGTACGTTTAATGTACCAAGTTCGATGCGTGTGTAGTCGGCTCTCTGATCAACGCATTGTTTTTTTTGTTGACTCTGAATTACATATTATAGGCCGGTCGAGGGTGGTGATGTGGTCACTGTTGGTCTTGGTTATTTGTGCTTCGTGAGTTTTCTGCCTTCTATTGTGGAACGTCTCGTTTACAACCAATCCCAATGGATGGGACTGAAAGGTCCCATCCATATACCATCTTTTTCAGTTATTTAACAAACAAAGCTGAGCATCGGTAGAAAAAATCAAGTGTCGCTGCTTGCCAACTTGTAAATCTGATCTTAAAAAGTTTTCTGGTATGTCATTGGCAACCATACCAAAATTGAGATTAGTTGGTTGAGGTGGACGTTCCTTTTCACGAGCCCTATAAGCCACCCTGGCAACATTGCTAAGGCAAAGCAGATTCATACTTGGGTTCTACTTCATGCTTGCGTTAGCGAAGAAATATTAGAGTCCAAAAACACGCAACATTGGAGAAAATAATTCATAGAGATCGAGAAGGAAAGGGCCAAAGCGTATCTTTGGCTGAAAGTCAACGCAAAAAAGTGAACGTTTTATATTTAGCAGCAGCAAAGTGTGAATCCCTGAGAAATGTGATCTATTTGTTATAGTATTAAGTAAGTAACACCGAAAGGGAGTTTGTCACAAACCTATATTGTTGATTTGGTTGTGTTCCTTGAGACCATATTTTAATTTAATTTGGAAATCGTTAAAAAATCGATTACAAAATTCATCATATAATATCAATCTATCAATCATACTAAAGAATCCCTGCACAAAATTTTTTGTTTTGAATAATAAATCCTCATTATCCTTATTTCAATCTACTTTTACCATGGTAACGTTTTTGAACATCCATGTTATATTTATTTGTGTGACTGTTTATTTCTTTGTTCTATGAAAAAATAACAACAATTTTTCGACAATAACAATTTTATTTATACACAAACTCCCATGTTTATCTAACTAAAATTTAAATTGCGTTGAAATTGGAATGCTTATTTATTTTTTTACACAGCAAATAAATTAATGAACTTTAATTCACGCCAAATGGCAATTTTTCGTACAGAGATTCATAACGATCCCATAAATTATTTTTCGATTGATTTCGTATAAAAATGGTAAAACCATAAGAAAAATTTCTCACGAAAAACGGGGAAAAATCTATAACATTTAGAAGGAATTTCAAATTGTTGTATATGTGATTTTTACAAAAAAAAAGATTGCAGTTACATTAACAAATTGTTTCATCATTCATCAAATTCTTCATCATCTACGTCACCAGCACGAACGATAAAGTTGTGAAGGCAACATGCAGTCATTATAACATCATGAATCCGACCCAAAAATAGCATGTCAAGAAATCGTAGATGTCACCAGCATTTTCCATTTTGTGGAAAATTTGAATCGATGAATCCATTTTGAAAAAATAAATAAATTGAGATAGTTAGGTATATATAATTACTGATTTACATTTCAATGTTGCTAAACTAATGAATATGAATAATAGAATATTGTCATTAGCGTGTATACAGTTTACAAAAACAGTATACCGCCTATTCATTTTCGATTCTTCTAAGGTTTCACACTAGAGAAAAAAATAAGTAAACAAGAGAAAAATGCTTTTATGATGAAAATATATTAACTTCTAGAAGCGCCTTTAAAAGGCAGGAATACGTAAAGGGATGATAGATATTTTGGTAATAGAGGTTGGGCACACAAAATATTACGTATGTCTATAATACACGGGAATATCCAGTTAATTCCTGCACTGAACGGTAAAAAGTTATCACACTAAAAATTCATGAAATTTACGTTATCTTATGGTGTTATATGTTTTATGTAATTTGAAAATTTATGACGAAGATAAGCTGCGAATGGATACCGGTAAGAATTCTTTTTAATTCATTAAAAAATCAAGTGTTTTTTTCTGATATTGCTTTTGTTGTTAGATTTAGATGTGTATTATATGAAACAAGTAATCGCTGGGGTCTATGAAAACTTCAAACAGCATTAGAAATAAACACGGTGAAGTGTAGAGTAAGAACAAAGAATAATGGATGTTCCTATTGGTAATATCTTGAAATAAATTGTAAAATATGCTAATATTCACAAGATGTTTACTAATATGTAGAATATTTAATCATATTTTTAGCAGAAAAATAGGATGCGTTGTGGATTCTTTTGATGAAGCAAGTGAAGACAGAAAAACTGAACACACTGTGGTATATTGAAAAGTTGCACGATGAACAAAAAGTTACGAAGATCTGAAAGGTTGTTTTCCTACGTTTAATTAATGTACTTTTTAGGATGGGCAGTAGCTCTAACTAATGCTTCTTTATCGACTTCTACGTTTACTTGTGGATTATCGTCCTCTAGATCCTCATTTTGGAATTTTTCATCATCTACGTCACAGCACGAACGATAAAAATTGTGAAGACAACATGCATTATAATATCCGGAATCCGACCAAACCAAAGCAAGTCAAGAAATCGTAGACGTCTCTATTTTTCCTTTAACAACGTAGATGTCGTTTAATTTTAGATCTACTGCCTGATAGAATCCGATTAAATTTTTTGTTCCTATAAATGAACGCTCTGGTCTTTAACTACAACTAAAACTTACAACTAACTACTATTATTAAAATTGATAACGTCAAGGAATTCCCGGTGGTTTTCAATGTAGAAGATTTGGGGATCTTTAAAATATAATTTTACATCCCAACCTCATCAAATCTACCATGATCTTGATATGGTTTTATCATCAATGTCTTCATCAGTCCAAATGCAGAGTCGCCTATTAGGTGATAAAAGGCCCATGCTCGTAGCCTTCCTATATTTTGTCCATTTTTGCTATGTGCAAAGACAGAAGTATTAAGCATTGAAGAGGTATATCTGGTGGAAGCATCAATCAATGCTCTATTTGGTTTGCAAACTGTTATTGAAGAGTCATGGCACAGAACTTTTTCTCATTCGTAGCATTGTCATGCTGTGAGCATAGCATTGGGTCAGCAGTTGTCGATACGTATGTAGGTGCTGTCAACACTTCCTAAGATTAGGATAATGAAATTGTTTTCTATGGCGTTGAAGTTTTTTTCATTAAATATCCTCCAATTGCATTTGGGAACGAAAGCTAATCGCAATGTCCCGATATTCTACTCCTTATGGCCAATCCAGAGTAAGCATGGAATAATCTGCATGTCGTAATAAATATGTAATGTGGAGTTCCTACCACGTGATAAATGGTCTTGTGAGTTGACGTTAATGTTTTATATGTTTTTTTACACATTTCCAATCCAAATTGATCGCCAATCCCTCTAAAAGACTCCATGTTTCCCAAAGTCTACAGAGTAAGAATTAATTTTTTTTCAATAGGAACACTTGACTCACTAACATTTATATTTAAGTAGTGACATTTTACGTGACCAGTTCTACAAGAATTCAAAAATATAATAGTTGAAATATTAGCCAATCAACAACTTAATAGAAAAGTAATACCTCGAAATTTATTCCCCGCAATCTAAATAGGGATCGGAATAACCATTGGCTGTCCTTTTATATCACTGAACTTTCTTGTATACCGTCTCGCCCTGAATAAAAAATATGTATTTAGGCGATAGAAGGCTTGCTGAATTCTTGACAAAATATGTCACATTCGTCAATATCCTGCTTAATCAATTTTCTAACAGCCGTTAAAATGGTCACTGTACTTTGCTTAGTTGAAATCGAAATATTTGAAAATAATATCAAAGAAATCGTAAAACAATACAGTAGAAGTGTAAATTATCAAAGCATTCGACCAAACAACGCAAGCATAACAACTGCGTCTTTGGCGAGCAAGTTAGCAAACAGTCAAATCAGTATTTGCCTGTTTTGTATGATTCGACTGATTTCTCACTTGATGCCAACCATAAAAATATATTAGTGTGAATAAATATAACTATGCGCAATATTTTTTTTCGTTTTGAGAGTGTTTTCACAATTTCAACCGCTTGGTTTTGATAAATAGCAATGTTCATAGCATTAAAACATTATCCAATAATCCTGCATCTTCTTAAAGATAATAAAAAGATTAGAAACTTTTTAAAGCTAAATAATTTAGAAATTATAACGTTCTGAACGTATTGAAGTCATTTGAAGGAATCCAAAATTTTCAACAGATAACCACAGGAAACCTAATAAGCTTAGCCCTTTGAATTTGTTGACGATTTGAATTCACGTAAACAGATAACACTCAAGATTGCTAAAATATTTTTGGAGAAAGAAAGGCTCTCATTCCCTCAAGAAAGGCTCATTTCCCTAACGAAAAGGCTCTTCAGAAGATGTAGGAGAGACTGGGGAGAATCCACTGGTAGATGGGAGCGGAAAAGAACGTCCCGGGCCATAGCTGCAAGACATGGGAATATTTTTTGTTTAATTTTCAGTAAATTTGAGGTTCATCTTTCCCACCAATAACTGCGAAAGTATCTCTGGGCTTCAGCAGCAACAGATGCCATTTTTGCTTTCTTAGATGGTAATGTGAGCAAAGAGTCTTACGATAAACATAGAGGCCTCTTTGTTGACATGAACAATAGGTATTGAAAATGTTCCGTAGGCTATGTCTAGTTTATTTCCCATCCTTTTCGTCTGATTCTCCCCCACCATTGATTGTCTAAACGAAAAAAATAGATAATCAGTTTTATTCTATTTATTATTTGTTATTTTCATTATTTTTCTCTTACTTGTTCATGATTTTTACAATTAAAATCGCGTTGGTCCTGTACACAAAATTATAAAATCAGTTGATCGAAAACTATCCGATTGAATACCACAAGAACTGAACAAGAATGACTGAATTAAAATGCACTAACAAAACTGAATGGCAACTGAACAAGAATGAATCAAGACTAAAGCAAGACTAAACTAAGAACAATACGAGACTCTAACCACTACAACGGATTCTCACAACTGAACTGGACTGTCGAATCGAGAGTCCCTTATAAAGTCTGGTACAAAATGCTAAATATAGTTATTTTCAAATCACTTACAATGGTTAGAACATTCCAGATTGGCAGCTGCAAACGAGCGTGTTTGTAGCTGCAAATCTAGCTTCATAATTCTAATTAAACTGGTTTAAGTATAATGAAATTATATTATAGATAACAATTGAATTATAGAGTATATGGAGCGTATACAATCAAAATCTTGGCGAAAATGACTATAGCGATTGTTTCGCACATGACTATATATGGTGTTGGTAGATAACTTCCAAATAGGTATAATTATTACACGCGCGCTATCTGAACGGACGCTTCATTACAAGAACGACGAGAACTGGTGGAAGTCATGTTTGCTATCGTTCGCCAACTGACCAATTCGTCGTTAGATCATTGCTCATTTCCGGAAGATCTCCAGATTGAAAATTCGCAGCTGCATAACCTTCTGATACGTGTCCGAGGAAGCCTACGCAGCTGTAGTCTACGTACGGAAAGTCTATCGCAACGATCGGATCACCATCCACCAGATCAAAGCCAGCAACAAGTTGGCACACAAAAAAATCAATTTACGTTTCGCATTTGCAATTAACTATCTTCTTCTTAGAAGAAAGAATTACCGGGTTGACCAGATTTTTCAGTGGCTGACTTAGTCGAAAAATAAAAAAATCGATTCTTCTGGACGGAAAGCCGTACCATGGTAAAATAGCTTAGAGGTAGGCGGACTCCAATCTCTCAAAAGGGGTTCGTTTCTCAGGAATGAAGATAGCACTGCGATCAACGACAGTCAAGATTTTTAGTTTGGTATAGGGAAAAATACCGGTAGGCCAGCTCACTTCATAATTTCATTGGTGAACTGGTATAGTAATCCAAGACCACTTCTAGGGATCGGCAACCTGATATTATGTTGTCGACGAAAATGTTTTTTTGCATATAGCAACACAGGTGAGGAATCTTGCTTGAAGTGATGAAGCACCGTGGAGTTGAGAATGATGGAGAATAATTTGGCTCCCAGTGAAGACCACTTTGAATCGATGCCAGTCTCTCGAAATCGGATTCTTTTGCTGTCATCAGGGGGGAGGGGGGAGGGGGAGGGGGGGGGGTACACTCACCTTTTTTATGGAAAATCTTGGTCGATGAACTACTCCGGCTCTCATTCGACTTCCCCGTCTGGCCATAACCACTCACAATCTTCAAATTGTCTACGATGCTGTTGGGGTATGGCTCAGCTCCAGAAAATTGACTCTGAATGCCCTTAAAACGGTGTTTGTTTTTTTCTCACGGAAACGCTTTGCCTGGCTGGACCTTAGTATTGACGTTAATGGCGTCAACATTACTCCGTCCCCTTCAGTTCACTTCCTCGGCTTTAATGTTGACGCAAATTTTAAATGGAAGGAGCACCTCAAAGCAAAATGTGAGTCTGCAAAACTTGCTGTCCTCACGGCCATTAGCAGTCTACGCCAATCTTTCGGCTACGACGGTAAACGCCTCAGATTTTTGTACTTCTCCACCGCTTAGCCCATTTTCTGTAATGGCTGCTCTGTCTGGCTATCCGCCCTCAAAACCAAATCTGGTAAAAAGTCACTAAGATCTTTCCAGTGCTTCGCCACTCAGTTGATCACCAGGTCTTTTAAAACTGCCCCTACCGAATCTTTGTTTGTGTTAGCCAACCTCCTTCCTTCGGATTTAAAGCTTGTGAAATTTGCGGGCGTCAGATACCTGTCAGCTCAAACTGGTGACTGTTTCTCCCCCTCGTCTCTAAAAACCGTAGTGTCCTGCGTCCCTTCTGTCTGTGAGAAACCATGGCCTGTCTGTGAAGGCATTCTATTGAGTCATTCAATCATTTTCTTTTTGAGTGTCCTCGCTTCTGCCAGGAACGAATCACAATTCTTGTCGTCGCTTTGGAAATTCTGCCCAGCGTAGTCAGTTGGCCTCCTGCGTTTTCGGCTTTCCCCCTTCACGTCCCTCTCTTGAACGCCCTGGTTAGCTTTGTGTCTAAAACCGGACGCCTCAATCTGTCACATGCAGGCCACTAGCGACTCGTCTGTTTTATTTCTTGTCAACGTTGCTCTCTACGTTTCCCCGTTTGGACATGAATCTCTTCACATTCATGCGTAACCATGACGGTGAGCGTAGTTATCGATGACCAGGTGGAGGTTCCTTTTCTCTCTGGCAGTCAAGTGCCTCCATGAGCAGAGAATTGATCCTGTCTACACCTTTTCGCCTTTAACGTTCCTGTTTCTAGCTGCTCATCTTTTATTTTTATGATACCCCTTATCCCCTTTTCTCTCAGCCGTGCGAATTTTCAGGTCGCTCTCTGGGAATTGCTTCCAGGACATCAATGCCCCATTGGTAGCTATGCCGGGAACCGTCGGCTGGTGGTCTTGAAGGTCTAACCAAGCCGGGCAGGTATTCAAGTACAATGAGCATGGGTGTCCTGTGTCTGCCTGCCCCAGAGCAGCCGGCAGTCCCAGTTTCCCCGTCCGTCCGATGTATTGTATTCATGCTTTTATTCCAATCCCTGTAAATTCTTTATTTATTTTTATGTTGGTACAATACACAGGGCTATACTCGGCATCCGAGTTCTGCCCTTTTTAATAAATAAAATAAATAAAAAATAAGGGACAAGTTCTGATTCAGGATCGTTGGAGTCTTTCAACCAAAACCATCTATAAGAAAATCTCTGTCGGATTTATCAAGTTCGATTTGGTGGAATACTTTTTTCACATCTGCAATTAAACTGTTGTGATGAGAACGAAAGCGTAGCGTAATCTGGACTTGATCGTTTTGTAGAATGGCGCCAGTTTGTACGCAGTCGTTAAAGCAAGTCCCATTCCAGGATCGACATAACAGTTGTACACGATCCTAATTGGGGTAGTTGTTGAATTTTTCTTGATATATAATACGGGATGTAATGACACGGGTTTCCTGTTTCGGAGGCAGGCACTTTTTCGATGAATTGATTGTTTAATTGGTCTTGAATCATCTTGCTGAAAAATTCGAAGAGGGTGGGGTCTTTTTCCAGAACCAAAGAATCGCCCAAGTCATGTTGTGAACCGTTTTGAAATTTGATGGATCTCTGGATGCTATTTTTCCAAGGAAATTTTGTGACATATCTTCTTTCAAGATTTTCTTTGTGTAAGGTTTTCTTGAGTAAAATTATCTTACATTGACTGCCACTATTTTATTCCGACCCAACTAAAATTGAAAGAATTTCTCCACATTAGATGGAGCGATCTGTCAGATGGACAGAGCACGAAGTCTACATTCACTTTATTGCTCGAAGAAGTAGTGATACTGGTCTGCAATAAAAAGCTATGAAAACCATTGAAACCACCAATTTTATGGTAGCATGGTAGTGTTATTGTGCCCTTTCTTCCGCGACCGCCAGATGGCGTGCGGCTCACAAGGCCATTGGAAGCAACGGGCCAAAATAAGGGCAGTCTCGTTTCGGCTTAGCCTGTAAACGGAAGATTGTTTATTTCTCTCTCTTTGTTTCTTCTCTGAGGTAACCGGGTCACTCGCCGTGCCCGGTATCGTGAATTGTGCTGCAGCGATGGCCGCTTGCAGTTGATGGAGGAGGTCGCCGGGAATTATCGGGTTCCTGATTGGTGTCACAAACGGACCCGTATTAAGAGCTACCGTGTTACCCTTTATTTCAAGCGGAGTCTCAACCCTACGACGCTTAGAGCGTTTGTATGCCTCCGCTTGTCCTTTTCCTATTTTTCGATCAGCAGTATCTTTGCCTTCTCTACCGCGTCTGGCTTCCTCTTTTTGGCAGCGCGAACCTCTGCTCGTACAGCGTTTTACGCCTCTTTGTTCCGTCGGATGAGTGCTTCGTCCTCGTCGAACTTTACTTACTTATTTTTACTTTTTTCCGAGGTTAAGAGAACCAAGGCTTCCTTCTTGAACCTTTCTTCCTTCAAAATCTCCCACTTCGATTTAGGCTTCTTTTTCTGCAAAGCCAAGGGTGGTTGGCCCCTGTGAGGGTGTAAAACTCGATCGGGAACAGGACCTATAGCAGTTTCCAGCCCTGTCGTTTTCCGTCGACAATGTCGCCCTTTCTTTCGTCTTCTACGAGCTTGGTGGCATAGGCCTTGATGTTGGCAATCAATTCGTTAAGAGACCTCGACGGGTCTTTCACGAATTTGCTACTTGTGCCGGCTTTGCTCGTGAATTTCGACACTGCAAAGAAAATAGAAAGAGATTGGTTTTTGTAAACTAATGGTCCTTATTAGCCAGTTCGTTTGGACCGTTACACGGCTTCTACTTAGGTTAATAACTGGTTCGAAGGACCATGTGAAACACTGAAATGCCGTTGAGCTAGAAGGTATTTCTCTGAGATTTCTCCCAGTTGTTCGTCCGTTCGTTCGTCCACAACTAGACCAATTTGATTGCTCAATCGGTAGTTACTTGTAATCTCTTTCGGGAGAAGTAATTCTTGCTTCGGCTGAGGAATATGAGTTTGCTCTTACAGGCCTGCACAGATAATAAGACTGGTTAGATACTTAAAACTCTAACCAGAATAGACGAGGGAGTCCAACTGCTCGCAGAGTCGACTGCAAGTTGGCCGGGAGTAGCGGTGGATTAGTCCCGGGGTTGGGTCTAGTCGACTTATGAGCCGTACCGAGTACCCGAGAATAAGAGCGAGTGCCGTTCTACTCGAAGGCACAGCGTCGTGTGTGGTCCTTCCTGTCAGTCCTGCGGAATATGTCCGAAACCCGACACTTAGAATGCCCGTAATCGAGAGCGATTCTAAGCCCAACTTTTCAGAGGGTTTACTAGGGCTGGCTTCTTGACTGAAGCAGGCAACCTGAAAATAGTGTTAAATACAACGGCGCTTCGAGGTCGAGGGGATGACACAAAGACTCAAGGAAGAGAATAAAAGATATCCCTTGATTCAAATTGTCAATGCACACAGTGGTTTAAATCCACTCCACTCCGGAACTGCTCCAGCCCAATTTTGGCGCTATGCTTGATGTTGCGGCAAAACTTGTACTCCGGTTCAACGTTGGAAAATGCTCCTTCTATTTAAAAAATTTCACGAAAAAATTCGTTATGTCGTGATGCAGAAAGAAAGACAGTTATAAAAATATAAACTTTCACTGAATTCAGACGAAAACTTGTATGGTACTTCTTTGATCACTCATTTCTCGCCAAGAGTGGGCTGGAGCAGTTCCAGAGTAGTGCCGATGAGAGAAATGTCGTCCACGTAAGCGGTGGCTTTCAGCAAGGAGCAGAAAAGAGGAAAACCAGAGTTGGAAGGAGCCTTTGCGCATCGGATTAGGGGTTCAGCTGCGAGGTTGAAGATGATGTAGCTGAGACCATCCCCCTGACGGACACCTGAAGTGGGATGAACGGTGACCAGTTCCCTGCCGACCACGAATTGAAAGATGCTGTCAGTATGGATGTCGGATAGTATGTAAAGAAGCTCAGTCGGAATCGGAAGGCTTTCAAAGAGCTGGTGAAGAAAGTAATGGGGGAGCGAATCGAAGGCGTTGACAAGATCCAACCAGCAGGTGGCGAGGTGGCCTTTCTTGATTTTTGCCTCTTCAATGACCGACTCCAGCAGCATGTGTTTCTGGATTCCATGGACCCCCAAAAGGAAGCCTTTTTGCTTAGGTGAGAACCAATCGCAATCTGACGCCACTACGGTAAGGCGATAGGCCATGGAGATGGAAAAGAGCTTGTAGTTGTAGGTGGTGAAGAGAAGCGAGATGGGCCGGAAATTGGCGTAGTCGTCAGAGGAGCCCTTGTAAACCGGAATGATACGTGCGGTTTTCCAGCAAGCTGGGATACCGTATAGGCCTAGTCAAACCACGGCGTACAGGACCTCCAGCAGCCGGCAAGACGGATCGAAATGGAAAATATCTTTATATTCGACTCCATCAGCCTAGGGAGAGGAGTTTGAGTAGTTTGAGCTTACGAGCAACTTCCTGGCTCGAAGGTGGTAAAGTCAGCAGGGAGAGATCGTCGTCAGAAGGTGATGTTCATAAGCATTCGTCGTGCGTCACTTTTGCTACCATGATGTCGGCTGCAGGAGGTCGAGGCTACTCGTAGATGCTCTTGAGGAAAAGTGTGGCAGATTCGATCGAACCAGTGTAGCTCTGTAATGTCTCGCCTACCACCTTGCGAACAGTTCTCTTTGGGTCTCTCTAGGAAAGAGCTTGAAGTTTGCTGATGGCAGCCCATCGCTTGGCGTTGTTTTTGTGAAGACCCCACTGCTGCTGCCTGTGTTAAGTGGAGCCAGGAGGAGACGTCTGAGGAAGATTTGAGGCAATCATGTCCAGCTCAGTCTTGGAGGAGCAGTTAACGATTATTGGAGCCCAGCGTTCATAAAAGAGGCGGAAAGACATCGTCATCAAACAAGCTGCCGTCCAGGTCGTTGACTCCTAGCTCTGGAGAAGGGGCTAGATGCACCGGAAAATGGTGGTGGCATAGAATATGCTGGAAAGTGTAGTGAAGGTAGAGCCGGATGTCGATCGTCTAGGCCGCCTTCGTCGGAGACACGTGCTAACTGAATGTTGGTAGGTTGCCTAGAAGATAGTTTTGTCGGTGGAGGCGTCGAATAGAGCCGAGCGTGTGGAGGAGAGGGAGCCGGATGTGGTGCATTGACGCCTAAGGGGAATGCGTGCTGACTGAATGATGGTATGAAGAGCAGGATCTCGTCGTGGGCTGCCAGAGCGTACCGTGGGAGGAGAGCAGCCTAGATGTGGTGAGGGGATCCATGAATCGTCCCCTGTCTTGAGAGTAGAGGTGTCATAAGCCGTCATCGAACATCATCGAGCGGACTATAGTTCAGGAAAAAAAAAACTCGATTTTGAACCATTTTCCATATTTTATAGTGTAAGGATTGGCTGTCAGCGTTCTACTTATCGGCAAAATAGTTCATTCCCCTCGTTTGTTTATTGCTCTCTCGCTGACCTCGATGCAAGTCATTCCCCCCTTCTGATTTACGACCCACGCTAACCTTGACTCCACTGTCAATGACCGCGTTTGACCCTGTTTCGACTTGTATAAAACCCCACCCAACGCAGTTCTTCTTCAGTCAACGCTAGGCTGTTCAGTCGGTCTAGTAATGGCTCACTCCTTCTGGCTCACCCGTCGCAGGATGTCACATTCTGTCGGGTTATTGTTTCTTCTTTTTCCATTGTAGTAATGTTTTTGTATTTGCCCGCCTCGTGCTAGAGAAGTCTCGCACTTCGCATGTAGGACCGTAAAGCCATGTATGTTTCTACAATAAATTCTTTACCCCGTCTATCACCGTGTTGGAGTGAGTAACTTTTCAGTTCTCACAATAGTGACACGTGAAACCTACTCGGAATTTGACGAGAATCACGAATATCTGATTCGTTTCGACGCAAAACTAACACTTTCACGATTTTTTTGTGATTTTCTTTTTTTTCTACCAACACATGAAATCGATGAAATGTTACTGCATGGATACCTTTAATGATAATCGATCACATATAAACGTCATTATCAATGTAAATGAAAGTAAAATAACTTATTTTACAATAAAAACACAAAACAACTTTTTATATGAGATAAGTTGCATTGATTTTGGAAAAAAAAACAAAAACAAAGTTATATTCCTTTATGAATTTCTTTATGAATTGCTGCCATTTCAATATTTCTCCGTTAAAACGCGGAAGTTGCAGTTTAGGTCAAGAGCTGGATTATGCTTGAGCTCAATTTTGAACTTGATTTTGATCTTGATTTTGATCTATATTTTGAGCTTGATTGTTTTCATGTGCGGCTTCATCTGGATATTCACTAACTAGTCGTTTTCAAGTTGAACCATTTAAAACTTGATTTCATCATGTGTGTTATTGTTTTGCTCGGCATTATCCATTTCCTCTTTCAGAGCTTCATCATCTGTAATCCTGCTGAAAATCTGCTGATCAAGATCTTCAATTTTGGCGTTACAATTTTTGAGCTCGGCTAATCTTTCTTTTATATCATGGATTTTACGAGGGAGGACATTTTATTCCTCATTCAAAATTTTCTTGAGTTTTTTTATATGGTGGGTCACGTTGCGACTTGATAATTTGATTGCGATCGGCCATAATAAATGGAAATGCTTGCCCTACGTTGTGTTTGTAGATAAGAACATTGTAGAATGATGGACTCGAAGACGCGGAGGGTCAATCCGCGCCGATTCGACCAATCGTTGGCGCGGTCATCTCTTGCAATCAAAAATCCTTTTAACAGTGGGTTGATATAGTCATTATATCATCACCCTGAAAAGGATTTTTGATTTGGTTAATTCGTTCAAAAGTTATGGCAAAATGAAAATCGATTTTTTTCATTTTGCCGTAACGAAAAAAATGAGCGACTTTTTCTTATTTTAATTCCCTAGCTCGCCCTAATTAAGTTAAGAAAATGAAACCTGCACCATGTTTTCTATTTTTGTTTTCTCTATCGACTAGTACTATTTTTTTAAAATAAATTCTTCCTTAATTATTTATTATTTATTTCAAAATCCATCAACTTTAAAAATCAATTGCCACGATTGGCGCAGGAATTAGTTTATGAAACTTATATTAAAAGATTGAGCTACAGTCCCCTCCATAAGTATGGGATCACCCCGCGCCGTTCCATAAGGCGGCGTGTATTTTTCTAGTTGGTTTTTCGGGTGGTAAAAAGTGAAAAAATGACATAAATTCACAAAACTTGGAATTTATGTCATTTTACCTCTTTTGTTTTGTCTGAATTTTTTTCAGATTTTTTCGTTCATGGGATAGGCCTCTAAAAGTGGCTCCGAAAGTATCGGATCACTCCGACGCCAACCATGTTATCTTATGACCCGAACTTGTTTTTCACATAGCTTTTTATATATTTAATTTTTAAGAAGGAATTTTTATTTTCAAACCGTGTATACACTACCCTTTCATAAACTAACTGTGAGTTTTGCATAATGATCCGAATTTTTTTCGAATTTTCCCAGATTTATTCGTTTCCCGAGTTTCTGAAATCAGAGACTGCAGAACAATACTTGTTTGTCAACACCCGACAGCAAGGTACGATGTAGGACTGTTAATCTCAAAGCGTGGTTTACTCTGTACAACATTATTGATTGATTAACTGTTCTTCAGAAATAAACAGCAAAACCTTTTTATTAGTAGTGTGAATTATGTACACCTTGTGCGAAATCATAATAACAGCCAACATTCAATTATTAACCACAGCACACTTGTAACAGGGCATGAGGTCAAAGAGCTAACGACATTTTTAGAATAACATTCGCATTGTTGTAGCGTGATGCTTTACTAGTTAACCAAGGCTTGGTGATGGACAAGCGGAATACGGCTACTGATAGATTGGTGCCAAATAAGCTCCACCTTTGACTGGGTAAGATGGAGCTGGTACTGCATAACTGAATTAGTAACCCGGAGAACCAACTAAGCCGGGGAGACCATCTTTGCCGGGCTTGCCATTGAATCCTGGTGTACAAAAAAATAAAATTAATAGGAGAAATAATTAAATAACCAAGCGGTGAATGCGAATATCGAGAGCTGAATTTTGAAACAGAAAATCTTACCCGTGTATCCTGAAGGTCCAGCCTTCCATCTTTGCTTGGGTATCTAGGAGCGCCAGGTAGCCCGTCTTTACCAGTGCTGCCGTTGTAGCCGGTAAGGCCAGGAGATCCATTGCAGCCATTCTCTCCTTTTTCTCATGGAAAACCATCTTTTCCGTCGGAACCGTGTGCTCCGTCGAAGCCGGGTTTTGTAAAATTCCAGCACGTTGAATTTGATAACAATGATTTTACGACAACTGATGAATGAATAAGGGAAACACGCAATGCATTGTTCAACAAATAATTTCAGGAATCATTGCTCAACCGACGCGCTTTAAACTAAACAATACCAATTTCTTTGTAAACTAAACAAGGCACCCAGCTAACGGGGCAACACATACAAAATTTTAGTATCCTTTCAAGGACTAAATTAACAATAATCATTGGCAAACACTTGCATGTTTAACACGACTAAGGCAAAAACAAACTAATTGAGCGTTGTAGAATAAACGGTTCATCTTCTTTGTCATCTCTTCCTCTTTGTTGCAGCCGTCCACAACTGCGGTTACCAATCAGTGATGGCGAATGCAAGTAGAACCACCATGAATTTGACTTTTTCCAACAGCAAATCACAGCCAACGATCCTTAGCATTTCACAACACGTTCCTTATTTAGTAGCTCGCCAGCGTCTCCCAACTGCCAACTACTTACCAGTCCATCTCCATCGCTATAACTGAAAAGAAACACACAAACACACAAACAGGCACACCAATTACCCCTGGAAATGTACGCTCGTCAAAAATTGGCAAACACATCAGCGAATGGCAACATGACGACATTTACGAAAATTACAGTTCTTACCCATTAACGCCATCACAGACAGCGTTTGAAGAACGATTAGAGAGGTCTGTGTGAAACGTGAAACTTGGGCCTTTCTCGACATAAATCAATGAAACAACATTGCCATCTTTAACATTAACAGTGCAAAGAAACTTCACTTTCACACCGTTGACGAACAATCCTGCTACAGAGTGAGCAGACAGTACGATTTTCCTATTCTGCATCAGCCATCTCAACGTGCAATGCTTCAGTCTAACCCGCTTATTTTACGGCTATTCGTAAATTTTTAAAGGACCAAATTGGATTGGATTATGAGATTTATATTGTCCAAGAAGCCACCACACATGAACCAATCTTAATTTTGTAGTGTGACTTGATTTTTTCACGATAAGTAATGACGAAACGAACGAACTCAATATTCCTATATCGCACGATCACGATCATCAATAGTCACACAGCCATACTCTTGGCATTTGTCTTCCGGAGCTTGTATTCGGGTGGTTTTTTTACAAGCAACATCCAAGAAGGTTCATAAATATTTAAGGTTGCTGTTTAATTGTTTCGCTAAATTTTAAATTTTCTGAGATTAAAAACCAGCTTCTAAGATATTCGCCGACAGCCACCGAAGAAGGAAAAGAAAAGTATTTCTCACATATGTTGTTTACAAAGAAATCCTTTCTTGTCAACAACAGTTATATCGTTATTCTTTTTGTCCCATTTTCTATAGACAAACTCTAAAAAATTAATACAATAATAACATGTTTCAAGCATGTTTGCTATGAAACGAATGCGATCGCTGAGATCGCAGTTCTATACTGGTAGTCGTCCAACCTCTTGTGACTATTATTCAGCCACTTTATCTACCTATTTAGGGTCAACCATGACTAATTAGTTGCTTCTATCTGCATTAAAATCTGATGAACATACCTGATTACGTATAAAATCCAATCTTTTCTCCGAAATGGCTTATTTTAATGGCAAGAGGAAGATAAAGATTTCACCATTGCTATGTCGCAAGTCAGGCAGAAAGTAAGCCTCCACGTCAAAGAAAAGTTAATCGAGGACAAATGGGAAAAACAGCGGAAAAAAGATAAAATAATAGAAGAAAGAAAGTTCTTCTATCCTTGAAAAATTAGAGGTATCGTAGAACAAGATTTGAAAGAAAAGAAAAGAAAATTGAAAGAATGGAAAGTATAGGTAGACGCAAAGTTGCGGAAAAAAAGATAAAATGAAGAAAGAAAGAAATTAAAAAAAAACAGAAGTAATTGGCTCAAGTGCGTAGGCTACGCAGACTACGTGCCTATAAGTTAGGCTTTTTGGGGTGACTATGGCTAATTGGTTGCGTACATCTGCATTCACACCTGACGTACATAATTGATCACGTATCAAATCCAATCTCATCTCTGAGACATGGCTTCTTTATTTTATGGCAACGAAACCCATTGATGAAGAGGATGACAAAGATGTCCAAATTGGAATTGTGCAAGCCACTGACGCAGTCTCCTCGTAAAAGACAAGGAATACCAGGGGAAAAGGGACGTGTAGTAGAAGAAGATTTAAGAGAACAGAAAGAAGAGTTGAAAGAACGGAAAGGAGAGGTAGTCGCAAAGTTGCGGAAAATAAATGAGATGAAGAACGAAGAGGATTTAAAATTAAAGCGATTGGTGCAATTGAGAAAAATTGAAGCGGAAGTTAACGGAAAACCAGGCTGAGTAAGCGTTTTAATACTTGAAATATCAAGAACTGGTGGTTGCATTTTTTACTTCGTTCCAGTTCGCTGAAATAAAGAAATGTTTTTCAGGTGCCCTTGTGTTATTTTTGTTGATTTTAATTACAACGCATTTTGTAGAGAAATTGATTTCGTGTATAATGTATTAGGTGACTCCTGACGCGTAATAAGTAGACTAAATGACAATGGGATTAATGGGATCTCGTTTCCTTGATTATTAACACTTTTTGTATCGAAAATCTTGGCTAATTATTGTCCTTATTAATCGTTGTATTGCACGTTTTGGTTAAACAGATAGTCATAAATTTTAATTTTTTAACCCACCATAAAAAATGGCCGCCAGCTGTTGTCAGCTGATTTTGGCTGATGGACCATGGGTTTCGAATAAAAGAAAAAAGTGTATGCCAAATTGGCACAAATGGTGGATAACGGTATCATTGCCCCGGTTGTTGAGCCAACGGAATTGGTGAACCGCATGATGGTTGTCGGAAAGCCAGACGGGAATGTGCGCATTTGCCTCGATCCGTCTGAATTAAACAGGACTATTCAGCGGCAAAATTTCTCGATGCCAACAGTGGAGCAACTCTTTGGCAAGATTGGCAAAAGCCAAACATTTTTGCAGTCTCGATGCCACGTATGGATTTTATCAGATACCACTGACTAAAGAAGAGTCCTACCTGTGCACTATGGCTACCCCAAAAGATCGTTTTCGCTGCCTTCGCTTTCCGTTTGGCCTTCGAGCGGAAGTTGGCGCTGAAAGTCCCTTACAAGTGAGGTCGGATCTTTTCGGTGGTTTTTTCTGGCGTTATCATCTACTTCGATGAATTTTTTGTCACGGAGACCATGACGGAACTGGAAGTGAACCTTCGACAGGCATTTTTTCGATTCCGTGAGCACAACTTAAATCCTCAACTTAAAAAGTGCGGTTTTTTTTGCAGGAATTGCCGTGGCTGGGCCATGTTATTGGTCATGGAACCCTTCGTCCCGTACCTGAAAACGACGAATCCATTAATAATATACCAGATCCGACGGACAAACAGAGCTTGCAACGGCTTCTTGGAATGGTAACTTATTTGGATTTTTTGCAAAGACTTAGCCACTCTAACCCGTCCTATACGCAATATCCTTAAGAAGGACACGGCTTGCTGTTGGGACGAACAGCAAAAGAAAGCCATGGCATCATTAAAGACGGTCCTGTCTTCGTTACCCGCGCTACGGTTGTTCGATGTCTCCAGCCAGTGTTGGTATCGGTTGAAGCTTCCCAAGTAGGCCTCGGTGCAGTTTTAATCCAGGCGAGGCAACCGGTAGGGTACTTATCAACAACCCTCACGCCGACCCAGCGGCTGTTGTACTTCATCAACGTTAATTTGTTGAGTAGGCTACGCCATTTGAATTTTTCTCGCACGCAGTTTGACCTGGGAAAACTCGCTCACCTGCAGCAAGACACCTGAGGGATCTTCATTGGCTAATGTACTTCATCGACGTTAATTTTTCGAGAAGGCTACGCCATTTGAATTTTTCTTGCACGCAGTTTGACCTGGGCAAGCTCGCTCGGCTGCAGCAAGACACCTGAGATATCTTCAGTGGCTGTTGTACTTCATCAACGTTAATGACCTGAAAGCCAAGGCCCATTTTCATTGGGAAGTGACTGCGAGAAAGGTTTTAATTGGATCCGTTCAATGATTTCATTTCAGTGGATCCCAATTTCAATGGAGCAGCTTACAATTTCAGAAAACCAACTTCTGAGTGGTTTCACGACTCCATACGAATTAAAATATGTCAATATCGGGAAGCTATACCAATATCAGAGCTATTGGTACACGGGTTCGTCGCAGCCTTAGGATTATGGGTCCTCAACTTAGACTCACTTGCGAGAGATAGGCCAGTGATCGCTTTTGATGTTTTAGGTTTTGGCTGAAGCAGCCGACCCAACTTCAGCAGTGCTGCTCAAGAAGCAGAAGCCCAAATGGTCAAATCCATTGAATTGTTGGCGAATGCTCTTGGACTTGTGGATTCATGGGAGGATTTCTCGTGTCGGCTTATGCTCTACAGCATCCCGATCGTGTATCCCATCTTGTGCTGGCCGACAGTTAGGGGTTTCCGAATCCGACTTATCGACCTGGGAACGATCCAACGATCCAACTGGGAACGATCCAACACAACTGCCCACACCTTTCTGGTAGAATTATTTGGATATTCTCCACAGATATGCCAACCCGCTGTTTCTTATCCGAGCGTTTGGACCCTTATGGCCTTTTGCAGTGAAATACTGTGGAAGATTATTATTTCAAAAATTTTTGGGGAGCGATGGAAAACACCGTTGAGACCATTTCTCAGTATGTCTACTAGTACAATGCACAAATTCCAACTGGAGAATCGGCTTGCATCTTCCATTGTATGATGGTGAACTCTGACTATGCACGATTTCCCATGGTCAACCGTTTACTGCCACTAAAACCTGAAATCGCAATAACATTCATCTACGGATAGAACTCGTGGATTGATAGGCAGCCGGGCCTCATTATCAAGGAGTACAGGAATCAATCTACTGTGGATCTCTTTGTTCTTGGTGGCGCCAGTTATCATGTGTATGCCGATCGATCTGAAATGTTCAATATGCGTATCAACAGAAAGCAGGAAGGCAGCTGATGCAGCAACATTAAAAACTGCAGCTTTCAAATACTCGTTCTCAAATCCTCTTCCTCCTGGCAGTCTAAATTTTTGTATCTTATGGACAGAATTGTTGTCAAAGAAATTTCAAGTCCAAATGTGCGTTTTATCTTACCATGGTCTATGAAAATACATGCAGCAACTAAAAAAAATTAAAAAAAATAAAATAATCTATAAAAAATAATTACATCTTGCGCTATTGTCAGATCGAGAAAGAGCTCCTTGCCTTTCAGTTTGGACTAACGAGGTTCCGCCAGTATGTTTAAGGCCAGCCAGTTGTCGTAGAATCGACCGCAAGCCCTTGGTTGGACTGCTGGAAAAACCAGTCGCTGCTTGTTCGCCACGCATTCAAAGAATGCGTCTACAATTCCTGCGATTTGATTTTTGGATTGTTTACAAACCAGGAAAAGAACTTTTCATCACGGAAACGCTCAGTCAAGCTCAGTCGCCACGTCTTTATGTAGATGATGTCACGGCGAACTGCGAGGAGCAGGCCCATCACGTTTTCACCAGCATTGTTCCGACAAAATCGACTCGCCGCCGCTATGCGGATGCTACTATGCAAGATTCAACGTTACAGCTCCTTCGGTTGGTGAGGGAATCTGGGTGGACGGAACACAAATACAAAAAGGATGTGCCCCGTGCCCGTGAAACCTTATTGGCCGCTGCGACATGATCACACGTCCACCGACGGAGTCGTCCTTGTTGGATCCCTTATTGTTGTTCCGTACGCACTACAGAAGGAAGCGTTAGACGGGATTCATGACGGCTACATCGGCTAATCTAAGTGTGTGCTACTGGCTCGGTCGTCTGTATATTGGCCGGGCTGGGAAGACCAATTCCACAACGCAGTGGCGAGCTGTGCTATTTGACAGGAAAACCGCCATCATAATGCGCGTCTTCCACTGGTTCCAGTCTGTTTGCCGGATTATGCTATTGCCTAAATGTTTGTATGTGTTTTGGTTTCCAAAAATTTTCAATTTTAAAACAATCAATCTTGTTGGAAATTCCGTGAAATCCTAACACTGTGGAGCTGCAGTGTTAAGTAATTTGGGCTCAAAGTTTTTTATTGCTTGTGTTTCGTATGTTACCAGTGTTAAGTGGTAGGTGTGTTAACAATTGTTTACCATTGGTGTAGTTTAGCTTAGACTTAGTGTAGAAACAGAGATAAGGATAACCGATTTGGCCTGCTCTAGTGCCGTTGGCCAGAAATTCAGTGATCTTTATTGAGTGTTGTTGTAACTGACGCAACAACCACTCTGGTTTTTCTCCTATTGACCCAATTCAAACACAATAATGGCCTGTTGTGGAAAGCCGGCCGCTTAGCGGAACGGGTAGTAGCGACTAGCGAGTGAATACGCATGGGGCTGTACGACACTTTTTTTTCTACTTTCAAACTATTTAAATCGTAAAACGCATCAGCCCAAGTCATTTTTCGATGAATTTCCGAGACTAACTCTTCCATTTCTGCAGACTCATTTCCCTTGTAGTAAGGGAACGTCATCTATCAAGATTCAAGCGTAACTATAACTTTCGTTCTGATATCGGCCGCAGTGGTGCGCATCGGCGTAAACTGCGCACGACGTTTTGGCTTGTCTACTACTTTTTGGATGGAATAACATCTTTAGAGCTCTTCGGGGTCTGTTTTATTTAGTCGTTTTATCTGGCAACGTAGCGCAAAGCAGCATACTAGCATACCTAGAAGTTGATCGGGAATAAATCCTTTTGCGAATTTTCTTTTCTTTAAGAGAGGTTTACATTTTTTTATCGTCTTCTTTCAGTGACTCATTCTTGTTATCATCATAAATCATTTAACTGATTTTTTGTCGTTCTCCTCAGTGTCTAAAGAAAGAGAATGAGTAGCTGTTTACGTAAATATGTACGAATTAAGTATTAATATTTGATTGATCAAAATATTCTGTTTTGGCTACCGGGCCCTTAAAGGTTACCCTGTAACCTCCAAAGGGTGACCTATATATCTGATATCCGAAACTTTGAATTGGATTTCTAAAAAAATTGGAAAAAAATAAATGTTTTCAATTTCTTATTTTATTTTTTTATTTCGTCCTCTATAGACTCTTTTTCCCATTGACATAATTCTTCGTCAGTTCATAGCAATGTTTGAATAAATAATAACAATAAAAATATGAAATGAAAAAAATATTTTGCATTATTCTATCCGCATATTTCCTGATTTTATTTATTTATTTAAGATTTTATCAGCTATCACACACGATGTCACGATTCGTCAATCAACATTAAATAACACCAAATAAGTCGTCAACCAAATAAAACACTGTATTTGTAACACGAGAAATATTTGGTTTGTCGATCGAATTTTACATTTGATTTGTTGAATCATAAAATTTTTTGTTTTTTGATTGCAATTTGGATTGCCCAGTCTCCATGGTTGTTGTTGTTGTTGCTGTGGTTGGGGGTGGTTTACTGTTTTAACTTATTAATTAAGGCATAAAGCCACCCCCTCCCAAGAAGTTCATCGTGGAGCAATTTAAAAAAAAAATGAGCGAGGCCAAAAAAGTAAGCGGCGAAGGCTAAATTATGAAGGTGTAGCCGGTTTTCAGGTAAATCAAGGTTTATGAAAACGATATAAGATTCAAAGTAATAAACCCCAATATAATAACAAAAAAAAAAAAAAGCAGATACAACCAGACCACTGGTGGAAAGGTTTTCGGTTGTAAAATCCATAACTACATTAGCCAAATGACCCAACAAAATCAAAATGTGGACTTTTGCCAATGATGTTATGGGGCCATCGAACCCTAGTTGCATAACTTGTTGTTTCTGTTGCTGCTGCGGCAGTGGTACTGCTTGTTGTTGTTGCTGTGGTGGTTGCTGCGGTGGTGATGGTGATAGAAGCTGTTGCTGTTGTTGCTGTTGCCGCTGCTATAGTGGCTGTTGCTGCTCTTCTTCTTCCATTACTACGTGTGTTGACGGAACCACACATGTGGGTATTAGTAGTGGGAATCCATGGCTAGATTCATCCCAAACAGGTTTTATATCCAAATCAGCCGGAACTGCTTCTGCTACTCCAAGTTCTGACATCTGAAACAGAAAAAGGTAAATATAATTTTATGCATTCAACAATAAATCAATACATAGATCCAAGAAACGGAACCTGAAAAGAGAAAAAGATGTAAATTTCAACATTCAATGTACCTGTGCCTCTTTTGCTCGTCTTTCATCCGCTCCGTCTTGCGTCACTTCGCCCGTCGATGTTGGAACCAAACCTGATGGATTGTCAGTTGTGTTTTTAGTATCTATTCTTTTGTAGACTCTAATGAATTAATGTCGTTGGGAGACGAATGTAAATTTTATTCCCCCCCCCCCCCCGAGATCTGGATGAACTTCTTCTTCGGCTTCTGAAAAAAAGAGGAGATAACTTGATTTACACCTGCGACGCTAATTAACCGAGATGGACTACATTCCGGGGTTGAAATACAAGTAGCTTTTGGGGAGGAAAAGATTCAAATATGGAATCAATTGACAGCTGAGGCATTTATTTACAGTGCACTGGTGACGCATGTCCTAAAGATGTGACATTATTATTTATTTTAAATTTTTAAATTTTATAACCAGTGGTGTAAAATATGTAACATAAAATGTAACCTAACGTGTGTGTTTGTGTTTTTTCAGTGTCAACAAATTTTTAAAAGTGGGTAAATACAGAATGCGCATTAAATTATCCAATCTAGCCTGTTGATTATTCAACATAACCCATTCAACTTCTTCAATGACTGTGTCCACACTGTTCTTGACCGGCTTGATACTACGGGTTCCTCTTTTGTTCTTCTTTCGTTTTTTCTTGAGTGTTTTTAAAGATTTGACGGTACTGGGACTTTTCTTTCCTTTAGTATATTGCAATCTCTTGATTGACTTTTGTTTGGCGATCATTCTGGTCTTCACCAAATCCCATTCCCCTTCTGATATGGGGGTTTCCTGTAGGATAATTGAAATTGTTAAAATAGAAGAGCTTACATAAATAAATATTCAACATTACCCCTTTGAATTTTGTTGGGTTGTGCAGGATGGAACACAAAAGCTTGTATGAAGCCGAGGAATTCTTATGTGTGGGAAACTTCCAGTCAAGGATGTTTAAGACTTCCCTGCAAGACGATACTTGCTCCAATAAATGTGTTGTTGTTCTGGGTTCTGCCAGATGCTCTTGCACCAACACATATTCAGCACTTGTACCATTCATTTGCATCGCAAGGGCAATCTCTTCAGGGGACAAATACATCTAAGATGCAGAAAAAAACTTAAAATTTGAGTCTCATTAATATTACATGAGTGACTCACTCTTAGGAACGAAAACAGCAGATCGATTCTTGCGTTACCAGTGGAGAAACTTTTCAAAAAGGAGCCAGTCCCCACTCCTCAGTCCTCACGTAGACACTACTATCAATTGGATCAGCTACATTTTGTACAGTTTAGTACAAATAGTACAAAATACAGTACAAATAGAAGAGCTTACATAAATAAATATTCAATATTACCCCTTTGAATTTGGTTGCATTGTGCAGGATCGAACACAAAAGCTTGTATGAGGCCGAAGAATTCTTTGAGTAACTGGGAAATTTCCAATCAAGGATGTTTAAAACTTCCCTGCAAAACGAAACTTGCTCTAAGGAATTGGTTGTCGTCCTGGCATGTTCTTGCACCAGCAGATCTTCAGCTGTGGATCCATTCATTTGCATCGCAAGGGCGATCTCTTCAGGGGACATATAAATCTAAGGGACAAAAATAAATTTGTGTCTCATATTTAAAATGAGTAACTCACTGTCAAACTTGACTCTCGACACTAAGAGAGAAAACAGTAGATCGTGAATACTGAACAGCAAGGCAAAAAAATTAAAAATATCAATTTTGCTTAACCACGAAAGCAATGGCGACTTTTCCAAAGGGAGACCAAAACGAAAAATTGCTGGCAGGTATGCCAGCTCAAGCAAAAGTGGCGCATGTCATGTGGTTGTGATGGATGACTCAGGCCTCGGATCTGCACAAAAGAAAAGGTTACATAGAGTAAACAAACAGCCATCCATCGACAAGGGGGCTTATATGATGAATGCTAGTCAGAACATTTCACAAATATGGAACAGGTTTAACCCTTTCTATGTAGGCTTCCATAATCATTTTATCTGTATTCTTAATATGGTCTTACCTGGAAACAAAAAGGGATGAATGATGGCTGCTCTTTTGAAAAGAAAGTATGTCTTCTGTGGACTCAAATTGAGTGATTCCTATGCTACACTACTAGGAAAAATGGTTACGCCAAAACGAGGAGACGCCGATGAAGGTACATATCCTAATTGATTGTTAAACAATTGAGTGTTGTAGTCAATACAATTTTTGGATATTAATAATTACAAAGAAAATATTACGAAACACAGTTTTAGATAGTATTTATTGGGATCAGGTTTAAATAGATATTAATAGGATAATTTTAAAGCACGAGTTCTTCCTAAAATTAATTGACTAGAAAAGTGTTCTTTCCGTCGGGTATTCTGCACAGGTTAGAAAAAAATTTAATTGAAAATAAATCACTTTGTACCTATTGTTTGTGTTGTTCAGTATCCTGAAAAAAAATCCGAACACCTTGGTCTCTTTATTTATTTAAAAAAATGTTTTGGCATTTCTTTTCTTAATTCTAACAAATGCTATTTAAAACAATTAATTTTTCAGATAATATGAAGTCTTCAAAGTTAAAAACAAAAAATATACATTGAACTGGGCTTTTGAAAAAGAGCTGTGTTCAGATTTTTTTGCGGGATACTGTTCTTTTCAATATGAACCTATTGTTTATGTTGTTCTATTTGATTTTTGTTGTTTTTTCCCGCATCATGATATGAATACTCCACCAAAAAGCAATACTGAATGAAATACTGGGGACGAATTTGAAGTTGAAAGTGTTCTAGATCACGAGTAAGTGCATTTTATCTATATGTGTTTTTTTTATTATTATTTCCAATTTGTGTCGAACATATGGCGTATTGAAATCCTGAAAACACATGGTTTTTCAAATTTTAGTCTTGTTGATATTTCACATATTTTTCATGGTGGCTTATCGTGAAATGAGTTTCAGAAGCTATTGAAAGAATACAATGTAGATGTCAAATTATTTAGCAAAGCAATGTTTCGGTATTCCATTTTTTGCTAATGAGAAAAACCGATTCAAAATTCTCATCTACGTTTGCACCGCTATGATTGTGCTTTTGAGAGAGAATTTTTTTAACGGGAATTAAATCTATAAAATCTAGTCATCATCACGTGACAAAACCCTCTTTCTTTACGTATTTTAGTTTCCGTCGCCAGTGGGTAAAGCTGAGGCAGTGGGTAAAGCTGAGGCAGTGGGTAAAGCTGAGGCAGTGGGTATAACTGGGGCATGTTTAAATTTAGAACCACCATTTTTTCTGGGATTTGCTTTTGACCGTCTTGAAGCATTAATCCTGCCTGTAGTGGCGACATCAATTTGATCAGTTAGGAAGCCTGCTAAAAACCACATCAGCTATACCTGGGAAAGAATTCTTCGTGATTGAAGCTCCTTTACGTGTGCTCTCGGTTCGCTTCGGCATTCACACTTTTCTCTGCAGCGGGATTCGTTACGGACCTGTAGCATTAGTCCTGCTTGTAGTAATGGAACAAACATCAGCTTGATAAATATGACTTTTGTTAAGCCTGCAGGATTGCTTGGCACATAATGTTATCCGTTGAACTAGGTGATAAAGATTCCACTGCATCGACTACAACTTCCAACGTCCTTGCCCTTGCTCTGTGGCAAGGAGGGCAGCTGCTTTTGCCCCTGACACAAAGGTGTGAAAGGTTGGTTCGCTTGAGTTTGGTATTGTTATAAAAATAATGACTTGGGAATTACTGTCTTAAGTCAGCCACCTGTTCAAAAAAGAAAAAAATTTTTACGATTTCCAATATGAGCTTAAACATTATAGAAAATACCCTATCCTTTATTCCACTAATCCTCATGGAAATTAACACTAACAATCAACAATTAACAAATGAAAACTATTGTTTACTTTTTGAAAACAATACACATCGACGAATTCAAAATAAAAATGGCGAAGGAAACGAAAATACGTGGGGAAAGGGGGTTTGTCATGTGATGATGACAAACCAATCAGGGAGTGGGGTACGCCCTTAAGCTGACGATAGCATGTTAAAGATGTATTGAACGTTCATCGGAGGCCAAGTTGACTAGCAGTAATCACGTCTTTGAAATCTTGACAATATTCACAATGAATAAAAAGTCACCTAAGAGGGCTAAGAATGTTTCAAAACAACCAGGAAAAAAGCAAAAACCGCGGAAGAATTGCTTAAATTCCATACAAGTGATAACAGTTCAACGTCTAGTTCGCTGGTGTCTCCTACGAAAAAAGACAAATTACCCAGTAGAAACGTTAAAATTTGATGGAATAATGTAAGATCCACTACTCACCTGAGGATTAATGCAGAAGCTACAGCAGTTTTCTTGAGTATTTATGTATGCTAAATTGTAATAGTTACATTTTATATATGTTCTCTACAATAATTTATTTCCACCCTTGCAGAGCTCGTAGGAGAGTTTTGATTCAGACTGTGTGACACTAAGACAAAAATTCCTTAGGAAATTCCCTGTGGCAAAGGATTGCCATCATATTAGATCAAAAAGGTAAGTCAGCCCAACAGAAATGAAACGATCTTAACAAAGAATACAAGAAGTATGTTCTTTTAGCCTAATTAACAAGTTGAGAGGACGATGTTCTTGATTGCAAGCCCCAATTCTTTGATGAGATAGATAAAATTCTATGTATCTAGTTTTAGTCAAAGTTTGTACGAGCAAGTTAAATGTGAATTTCTGTGTTTGAATCATATAGGAAAAGGAAATGCAACGTACCCAGAATATGTTGGTGATTCATCTCTGGTGAAGCAAAATCCAACTCAATTGAGGAAAAATGCAAAGAAAGAAACTGATCCTGGTACTTTATGTGAAATGATAACATTGACCTTATTCTTTTTTTTTCCTTTTTTTAGTAAGCAAAGAAAATCTGCCCCTGAGTAATCCAGAAGCAACCGAATGTTATGTTGACCCAAGTCAGACTCCAAAGTCTAAGGGCAAAGACCACGTTATACAAATTCGATTTTCGGATAATGAAGACGAGCCAGACTTCAACGATAGTTTTACCAAGACGAAGAAACCCAAAGTTAGCAAAGTAACAAACGTTGCAAAGGTTATTGAAATTATTATGATCAGCAAATATGAGCGGACTGCCGAGAGGGGGGAGAACAAAAAGAGACATGCTGAATCTGAATCAAGCAGAAGCGTCATGAAGATACTGTCCTATTTAGAAACAACTTTCTTCAAGTCTTTACGGAACAAAAATGGCCAAAAATAAAGAATAGACTAGATTTACAGCTTATTTGCTTCTCTGGCATTTAAAGATGTTCGTTTTGTTCTGTACGTTTTTGCTTTGTTAATGTTCTTTTAAGCTATCAGTTATTGTTTATGTAGAGCCCTTGATGTAACGGTCTGCATTCTTCAGTAAAGAAAAACAAAGATTTTTCCACAGAGACAACGAAGTGTAGTTTTGTTTCAGGTTTTTTTTATCCAAGAAGGGAAAACAAGAATTTAGTGAAAAAACCGCAATCTATGGTTAAATGGTGTTTTTATTCTCCCACAAATGAAGTCTCGTTTTATAATACCTTCGTTCAAAGAACCTATAGTTGGATCAGGAAATCTTTCGGAATTCACATTGCAATTTGCACCATTTCCATCAATTTCAAGATCACCATTTTTAATACAAATGTTGTGTATTACACAGGAGGTTACTACTATATTTACTGCTCGATGGATGGATTGATGCAAATCTTGAGTTCTTCTAAATCGAATCTTCAAGTCACATAAGCCTGCTCTACAAAAATCCTTGTGCTTGATAACTTGTAATGAAATATTTTTCTCTATCTGGATAAAGGTGCTTCTCCGTCTGTTTGTTTGTAAGGAACAATACACCACTTCAGTAGAAGAAAAGCAGAATCACCAATTTTGTGATATTTTCGATAATCAAAATACGCATTACAATTTGACTGAAGGTTTTTCTGAAGGGTATCCAAATACAAGAGTCATTATTCTTTCCTGGCAATACAACGAAAATGTAACTGAACTGACGATCAGCTTTGACAATTGCCATCAGAACAAAATTGCTATACTGCAGTCAATTTGATAAGATTTCATGTTCTATTTTTTCGGGTTAAACGCCAATGACTCTTATTAATAGCTCCTATAACCCCTGTGATTCCACTTCTTCTTTGAAACTCAGCTTCAGTACATTTGATTTCTCTTTGTGTTCTGGGCATCGTAATAAAGTAAGACTGTTGATCAAAGAAGAACTGGCTAACCATGCCAATAACATGATAAACAGTGGACTCGGTTCTTCCAAACTTGTCAGCAAACACTCTTAAAGCATCTTTATAGAAACATTTCTATAACCCTATAACCCTTGTGATTCCAGTTCTTCTTTGAAACTCAGCTTCAGTACATTTGATTTCTCTTTGTGTTTTGGGCATCGTAATAAAGTAAGACTGTTTATCAAAGAAGAACTGGCTAACCATGCCAATAACATGATAAACAGTGGACTCGGTTCTTCCAAACTTGTCAGCAAACACTCTTTAAGCATCTTGATAGAAACATTTCAACAATGGAAAGAAGAAAAGAAAGAAACATTTCAACAATGGACTTTTCAATTAAGGCTAGATAATGTAAAATTGACGTCTATTTTTCGTTTAGTGCAGTTAACCATTCAAAAAAAATTAGAAATTTAATTTATAACTTAACAATTGTTAGTTTTTAAATACCAAAATATATTTTTTAATGTTAAAATATTTATGTAGCATAAAAAGGAAATTTAGATGACATAATTGCAAATAAAATTTGATTTCCGGTTGACGTTCAAGAAAAGGTGGGGAAAGCGGAAGAGCGTTCTGGTAGTTCAGATCAATTGTCATTTTATGGTTAATCTAGTAGTGGAACTAAAATTTTCTACTCAACCAACAAAAAAATCATTTTATTTTAAATAAAATAGTTGAGCTGCTCAACCACAAGTTCACCATAAAACGCACCCTTACTTCCCGCAATCAGAACAACCTCCAGACTCGTCAGGCTTTTTGTTGAAATTGGAGTCGAAGTTTCTGTTCATTTTAAAAGAATTTTTTAATAGAAATTCGAGTAATACTTAAGTAACAAGGAATAAGATTGATTACTTGAATACTGCTACTGCTGGTACGGGTAGTAAAGGGAAATTCTACGGACGCAATGCATAATATAGATTGTTATTTTAATAGGAATCGAAATTGATCGATGGAGCTTATTGTCTGGCGAATGTAATGCCCACGTTTTTAAGCAATAAACATATAGTAAAATTGATTTACAAGAAGTACAATAATTCATTAATACTCACTCACTCATTATCGCTTTATAGAAAATGGAATTTTTAAGAACATTTGATGACATTTGTTAAAATTTAGACAAATATCATTTGATAAATGCTTCGCAGATGAGATATTATAAAGGATGTTATAGAGATCTAATTTATTTGTTCTAAACTATCCAAAACTAAAACTGCAAGTTCTGGAAACTACAAATAAGTTAAAAATTTGAAAACAACAAGTAGAAAGTTACACAAAATAAATGAAATGTGACATTGTGCTTGGGAACCTTCTCTCCATACCCCTGACCAAACAATTGGAATGGTAATAATTTAGTGGAAGTGATTCAACGTCTGTATGTGTTCACGATGTCCATGACTTTCCTGCACCATTATCGGATTGATGAGATTTTTTACTTGAAGTAATTGATCGTCAATGATATTTATATCTCCTCATAAATATGAGTAATTCGCCTAAATACCGGAGCCCATCATTAATAATGTAAGCTGATACAATGCTCTCTGACAAACGTAGAGCCGTTGGGTAACCTTTTACTTAACAAATGTCTGGTGCTTTTCCAATGACGAAATCGAAAATGGCTTTTTTACTTTCATAATTTTTCTGCTATATAGTTAGCCGTGATATTAGTTTGATCACTTAAGCTTTGTGCGATGAGCGTTGCTGTGTTATTCTCTGTAATTTAGCCGTGCGATTATTATGATTTTGTTCCAATAAAAGTTTCAGCTACCTTAAAATCAGATTCTTATTTTCAATTCACAGGGGAAATGTAATGAGGGTTGAGGTGGAATGTCCTTTGTGGATTCAGAATTTTTAAAAAATGTCGTTACCCTACCACCCTTCTAAATGGCCTGATTAAACTATATAAACTATAGAAAAAAAACATTGATTTAGTTCTTGATAGTTCTCCTAACTCGTCAAAAATAGATTATCTCAGATTTATTATAACGCTGCTTTAAAAAAAGGAAATAAAAATTGGCTTATGTTGAAAATGGGACGCCGAAGAAGTTACCCTTGCACTTTTTACTATTTGGTTTTGTTGATTTTGATGTTTATTTTAGTATACTGAACATAAATGTGAGATATGATATATATCTCACATTTGAAAACTCTCTTACAATTTAAAAATTGAAATAATCTACTAAAAGTTTTATATTGTGTTGAGGTAGTGGTAGGGGAGAAACATCATTTGTTGTTTGCCAGTCACAACCAGATCAACGATGTTCAAAGTATGAAAAGGTGATGGAGGAAACCTTTCGTGTAGCCCAGCTACCATTTTTGCAGTGGTACAGTATCCAATGTTTCAAAACAAATAACGGCAAATCGAAACCGATTCCCCTTCTTTAGATTGTATGGAAATAAGCTGAACGATTACGATGTCGTCAGAAAAAATAAAAACTGCTTTTGATCCAAATGTTCCTATTTCGTTTAAAAAAGATGTGATTTTTGAACGGCAATATAAAGTGAATTTACGCACGATTTTAAATGCGACGACAAACATTGGATTGTTTGTTCTACTGGGGTAAATAACCTTCTACTGGAACCTCAAAAGGCTTGGGCTTTCTTTACCGTATAAATCTGATCTCAAAATCCAAGAAATCGTGAAGGAGGTTTTACCCCTCGTTCTTTGGCAAAAATAGAAACCCACAGGTTTAATCATGATTTAAGGCAGCGATTGGAGGACTTGCGTGCTGGCCTCCTCAAGCTCAACGAAAAAGGGGCCGAAGAAAAGAATACGCCATTCCTTTTCTTGCGGGAAATTTGGGGAGGGGGGGTTTAGCGTGAGACTATTACGAGAATATTCCTTTTTAAAGAAATGTTGAGGCTGTTGTCGATACCGGTAGACGCTAGTTTTGACGAGTCATCTACCGGAGTGATGATGGGAATAATAATGCCATCTCTTATTTCCGCGTGAATTAACAATTTCGGGACTTTTTTCCATCCATTTGTATTTTGTCTATTAAAGCCATTCGCATCCGCCCATTTCTATCTCGTCAATGCCCTCCCAACTCATTTATGAAGTATTGATCCAGTACAAAAATAGTTTGGGTTCTTGATTCATATTGTTTAACTCGCTTCCAATATTCCCGAAACCACAAACACACAAACAGACAAATGAAATCATTTTTTAATCACAAATTTAAATGTCCCCTCCACTCTAAACTGCCCTTAAAGAAAATAATTCTATTAAAAAAACCGGTGGCCAGTTATTAATTGTTTTGACTTGGCCGTCAGGCGTATCGATTAAGACCGCAACGGGGGCGTCCGTTTTGAATCCTTCCATCGCGTTTCATGCGCTATTCGCTGGAAACTATTGATCACTCTCCTCGTCCAACTCCTATAAACAAGAAAGAAAAACCCTCGAGTATACGTCAGGATCGTGATTGTGTTTTTTAACGATTTTTGTTTGACGCAGAGTGATGGTGCTGCATCCGCTGTTCGCCGCACCCGAAAACGTCAATAATGGACCTCATTGGTCCTCTGCACTCGACGTGCCGATATCAGATGGCGATGGACGTAGTTTTACCTGCATTTCTACCACGATGTAGCACCGTGTGGTGCCAATATTATTATTTACAGTTTTGTGTGGACGGAATTGCTTCACCGTCATCGGCGACGACTGACCCGTGTGGGTGAGTTATTTGAATAGCTGACCAAGTGAAACAGGTGGAAAACGGCTCAAGTTTATTTTTAACTCTCTTTTTCTCGCTATTTCCGTCTGTTACTCTTTCTCTCCCTCTTCCTTTTTTTTCTACATATTTTTTGCTAATTTAAGGTACCGCAACATTAATAATTGTTGCTACGTGAACTCCATTCTACGATCTCTGTATTCACCGGAAGACTTTTGTTTCGATCTTGAAACAAGTCTTGTCGACGTTAGTGCGCCACTGCCCAATCTATTTTACTTGTTCGTCAAATTGATGCGGAATAGTGAAGACGAAGAGGAGGAAGAGTTGGTGGATGACTTTCATGGGTAGTGTTGTTAGTATTTTAAAGGTCATGATAGTTGTCGGCCAAAATTTTTAAAGATTTCCGTCCTAAAACTTAAACTTTCAAAATTTCTTTCCTCTTATTTGTAGTCGGTTCATACAAAATCTGCATCTTTTAAACGTGACTTTTGGAGAGGGCGGGCAGCAGGATGCCAGTGAATTTTGCCTCCGACTTTTAAATCATTTTTCAGAAACGGTGCCCGCTGTTATTGCAACTGTTCTGTGGAATCACTTTGAAAGCATCATTCTTCAGACATTGACTTGTCAGGAGTAAGTAATCAATTCTGCTTGATATATATTAGCTAAGAGTTGTAATAGTACACGTGTAAACGCGATGTTTCTATTCAAGTTAGCCCCATAGTTTTCCTCGTCATGCATGATCTGAAATATAATTGCTATGCAGGGTGATTCCTTATCAAAACGACCAAAGACTGCGGCGAACATCTCACGAATTTCATCACTACTAGGGTTTTCCGTTTCATAATAAAAAAATATATATATTCCTAGAGAGATTTTGGAAAAAGTGGCGCGTCCGCCTTGCCCGAAGGTTTGAATTTGTTAAAAGTCGAATTTACCATATAATTTCAAAAAAAAATTTTTAGCACATTTGAATGAGTTGCTTGGCTGATATATCATTTAGAACATGTTGTCATAAGACTGAACTAATTTTTAAAAGCAGGCGCGACAAAATAGAACGTTGCACCACTTGCTGGCGCGAAATAAAAATAGTGGAAAATGATCCAATTTGATTTGACAAAAAGTTAAGTTAAAATAAACACAGGTTTATGAAATTTAATCTAAAAGTGAACATACCTTGTTAATGTTTGGTCGAAATTTCAGACTTGTAGCATAAGTTTAAAGTATTATTATTTAATTTTAAAAGTCCAAAAAAGCGTTTTTTCTCGAAATTGATGTTTTCAACTTAAAAAATTGAAATGACAGGCCATAGGGACTTCTTTCAATTTTTTACAGCGGAATGCTTTTAATGTCTACTTTATCATTTAAAAATTTGAATCAGGTTCTTTTTTGGTTGGGAGATATTTCACATGTTATGATAGCGATTTTTTATTACTCAATAACTTTAAAAATTTCCCCCGCAAAAGTCAGCAAACAATTTTTTTTGTCATTTCAGCTTTTAAGCGAAGAGCTAATGCGAAAAAAACAAAAAAATACATCGTGCACCTCAGCTTCGCTTAAGCCAACTTCCAAACCTTCAATGGATGAGCTGTATTTAAAATCGTTCTTGTTTTTCTTATATATTCCTCTTTAAAATGTTTGGCACAAACAAAGTCCTTTCTGGAAAACTTTTGGTTCATCCTTGCGATGGATTTTTGCCATAAGACAAAATTTGTGCCATTCTTGGGGGCCCTGAATATTGGCGTTTTCTCTTTGTTTGATATCCTGTGGAACAACCCACGACAAAGCACGTTGGCAAAATTAAAAATAAACCAGATGCTGACAGAATAATAATTAATAATAAAGGCAAGAAGCCTTTTTTAAGACGTTTGAAAACTTGAACAACCAAGCAGCCAAGCTTGCTGAGGTGCATGATATCATGGACTACTTTAACTAAAGGACGGGACTCTTCGGCCTTTCCTATGTCGGCCATGTAAAAATTTTTCCGGGAGAATCGGAATCAAAATTTAAAAATATGTATTGTGTTACCTAATGTCCCTATACCTTAAATGTACGGTTATAGAGATATTGCAAATTACTTTACGGAAAATTTGAAAAAAGACAAAACACCGGTGCCATCTAGGAACCAAACCTCCTAAGCTTTTGGAAGTCTGCCCATTCGTGCATACCAAGAGAAAGAGACACCACTCTCTTATCTCTATTGCTTTCACATAGCTGCCTAACTCTCTTTTACCTTGTGGCATATATTCTTGAGAGCTTAGGGTGCTTGGCTGCTAGATGGCACCGGTGTTTTGTCTTTTTACCCCTACTCCTGAAAGTAAAATAAGAATACCTTATTAATTAGTTTTTTTTACTAAGATTTATAAACACAGTTGGAATCAGCGAAAAAAACTGCATTTATTGATGTTTTCAATTAATTATCTCCTGAACAAACCCCACCCTACTAGCTTTAACACGGCGAGATAGGCGAAGAGTCCCGTCCTTTAGTTAAAGTAGTCCATGATGATAAATATTTTTTGTCTTTTCACATTAGTCTTTCTCTGTGCGTGGCGCTCCTAGCGGAATGCCATGGAACCCTCCCACCTCAGTGAGCTATTCCAGCTGATGCCAGGGAAAGCGCGTGCGAGTGTAGTTTAATTCTTTCATCCTCTAAATTATGCAGCTTTTTACAGGCAAAGAAGAATGTCATCGACTTTGGAAAGGAATTTCGCAGTTGGTTGGAAAACTCCGACTACAGGAGGATGATATAGTTAAAATAATAAGACAACTACTTGCCCAAACAAGGTAAGTCCAAGACAAACGAGTTGACGGAACTAAACAGTTGGGAATATCCAAGTAGAATTGGAGGGTCCAACAAAACTTATTTACATTAGGCAGTTTGACAACGCTCTGTGTCAACATGAAAAACAAATTGATATACTGTTCAGTTATGAACTATAAAATTCAAAATGTTCAAACGGTTATTTGATTCTAAATCTATACCAAATTTCCAAATTCAAGCAGAAGTCTTTTCTATCGCCGTTGTTTTTAGTAAGCTATGTCCAATGCTGTAATTTACAAAATAATAAAAAAAACTGACTTAAAAGTATCACTTTTCTCTGATAAAGTTATTGTAAAATTAGGTAAATTAAGAAATGAGATTTGACATTAAAAAAAATTAAAATATAAATTCTTTATCATTACATAGCAACGCCACCCACTGTACACGCGTCAATAATTTTACATTTACATTTTTATAATTTACAAATAGTAAATCCGCCCGATGACAAATGGGTTTTGAGGTTCTAGCGCTGGTTGAAGCTGCGAGCGCAGACTGGGCACTTGTGCGGCGACTCTTCCAAGTGCAAAATGCGATGGACGGCCAGCGTCCGTGATTGGCAGAAACCTTTGCCGCAGTCGGCGTATTTGAACGGCTTTTCTTTCGAGTGGATTTAACTGTCAAACACAAGAGGGAAAAGGAGACGTTAGTTTACGAGTTTTAGACTTTCAAAAATGCACCAGAACTGGGTCATTAAAAAAAAAAAAAAAAACAAAAAATTGAGAAATAAGAAATTTTGAAATTACCGGTGGTCACGGAGATGATCCTGACGACGGAAGGCCTTGCCGCAAATGTCGCAAGAGTATGGCCGTTCGTCGGTGTGAGTCCGCTCGTGGATGAGCAAATTGTAGGATTTGGTGAACTGGCGATTGCAGAACTTGCAGATGAATTGCTTCTTGGGTCGAGATGCGCGGCCGGGTCCACGGAAGAGACGAGGATCATACTGTCCAGGGTAAAAAGGCGGGAGGTTACTGGCACGGAGCCGTGGGCCCATCAATAGAGGGATGTTCTGGAGTCCGTAATAGTTTTGAAGACCACGAAGAGCGGCTTGTTGAGCAGCGGAGGAGGCATCCTGTTGTCCGTTGTTAGCTGGAGCCGGTCCGGAATTCACTCCACCGTCTTGTTGCTGTTTCGCGTTCTTGGCTGCATGAGCGGCCAACTGGGCCAAGTCGATGCGCGACTGTAGGCCTTGGAGCATAGCGGCAGCTTCAAGCATGGCTTGTGGGTTGTGATGAGGTGGCAGGAAAGCCTGTTGACGGCCTGGCTGAGGAAGAGCAACAGGTCCTTGATCTTTTGAACTGAACGAGTCACAAGGAGCCGGTCGCTTCTTCATGGAGTAATCACGAGCTAAATCAGATTCGACCGATGGAGAACGAGCCGAAGAAGAGTTGTTGGCTTCCGCCGGTGATCCAGCAGGTACGGATGGACCCATATTTGCCGGAGTAGAAAAGGTGGCGGCCGCTTCTGATGAGCGGTTGGGTGGGCATGCGACAGGTCGGAAAGCCGACGGCTCTCGCATGTTTATTCCGTATTGATGAACTGCCAGATGAGACATACCAGCCGGCAATGGCATACCAGCCAAGCCGGTCAGACCGAATGGCAGGAAAAATGGGAAAGATTTAGCGGCGGCTTCCATGGCTCTGTGGCTGCTGGATGGCGACAAGCGGTGGTGTTGGCCGGTGGGGCTAGACTGTTGTTGCTCAAATTTGAAACTGTGTTTGCTCAACTCGGATGAAGTGGGTGTGTGTGGTGGAGTCGATAGAGGCGTAGCAACATCACATACGGCAGCAAAACCTTTAATTTAAGAAAGAAACAAAGTTGCAATCATTAAACTTTGTTCGCTGTTTGACTAGTCGAAGTGGAAGTTGGAGAAATGTGGCCACTCATGCTTACCTGCTGCCTTGGAATAATGAGAGTTGGATGAGTCCACTGACGGACGCTGGTGTGAGTGAAGTTCGCTGTCCATCGGCAAAAACAACGAAACGATTAGGAGTTTGCTGCGGCACTTGGGCTGTCGTAGGATCGATTCAAATCGAAACGAGCACAGAGTAGTAGAACGAGTTGAATGTCAAAAAACACTTGGGGGAAAGCCAAAGCACTTGGTGTAGAGTCTGGACAAGTGTGTGTGGATAGTTCGAGTCGAATCAAAGTTCTCAAATGAACAGTCTTGGAGATAATTGTTCACTATCTTTCCATGATGTTCCGAGATTTCCATGTTGAAGCAGTTATTGTTTTTCACTTGGAGGAGTATTTGTAAATAAAACATGTGTATCATTTTTCTCTGAAGCACTCTGCAGCAAAGTAGAAGTTCCATTTGATTCCAGCAATTCACTTTCACTTTTGGTCTGAATTAAGCTTAGTTTATTTTGGACTAATTTACTTTGCTGTTGATCATCAACACTGTAAACTGATGCAGTGTTACTTTCAGCTGCTTTCCTTGAAAATTGTAAACATTTGTTTGTTTCTTATAATTATGGTATAACAATTTCTCACCTTTCTGCCCCCAGTGGGCGAGTTACAATGAAATCATCCATGCTGTCATCCAATGGTGCATCAGCTTTTTTAAGTTTCTGCCTGATAAATTGATTGCACGAAACATATTATTACAACTAGATCGATCAAGAGAATAGGCAGTGGATTCTAACTAAACTAGAAAATGAAGAGCTCTGCTTGGACTTCAAAAGTGACAAATCTTTTGTTTTTTCCTTGATTCCTTGTTTTCAATATTGATCTTTCTCTTTTGAGAGTCAATATTTTCACGATTCTCAACGTTTTCTTGAAATTCTTTAAGTTTCAATCTACTCAAAATGACGTATTTTTTTCTTCTTTCTACAGGGCATCTCATCCAATCTGCCGGAGTGCAATTTGGGAAGTCGATCTTAAATAACCCATACGCACGACAAGTGTCTCCCGCATTGAACTTCTCAATAAGCAAATTATTTTTCTCTTTGTTAGTAATAGATAACTTAGCTATAATGTTTTTTAGAATCATGTTGACAATTTTCAATGAAAAATGTAATTTAAAAATGAAAAGAGGAACCGACAAACTTTCTTTGGATTGAATTTGTAAAGGCAGAAATAGAACTAAGGCATTTTTCAACAAAAAAGGAAGCATTCTGCAAAAACGACCAAGGTGTTCTATGGGCATAGAACACTAATTATGGAACATTAATTTTACAAACAAAATATTACCTTTTAATGAAAATATATGTAATATCCTTCTTTGATGATGATGATTTTTTTTTAACTATAAAGAACAAGAAACTGTCACATAGAATGTTGGACATGGATATGTTTGGCAGCTGGACCTCACAACAATAACCGAGACCGAATATCCACCCACATGAAAATGATAGTGATCACGAAAACTTTTTGTTTTTTAAAAAATAATACAATTCCAGGTAATATACATTAGGCTCTACAAAGATTTTCGTTATTACTATAAGACACGCTAAACTATGATATCATCTATGATAGGACATGAGGTTGGTCTGAATCAAAACCACGTTGGTCCGGGGCTTAATATTTTACCTCGTGCTTACAATTGCTCGGTATATCTGTCAAGTTTTATTTTTTTCATGTCGAAAAAATAATCAAAATTGGATTCAAAAATGAGATACAAAATAAAATTTTAAGTCAATAAAACGAAGAGATTATCTAGATATTTGCCTTGCCAAGAATTTTTTGTTTAATAATTTTTAGCAAAAAGCAAAATATTTGGCATCAACGGAATGAGAGACGAATCAGAAATTATTGAAAAAAGTGTTTGATTTGCAGTAACAAATAAAGTTTAGTCTATGTTTTATGTTTTGTCTTTTACAAATGGATGACACCGTTATTGCATAGTGTGCAACATGAAAGAGAGCCACTGATCGTCCATCTCGAATCATCCGTCACCGTGAAAGTGTTTAAACGTTTGTTCGATTTGTCACGTGCGTCAGCCAAGTTTTTACATCTGTTGCATTGTTTGTAAACGTGAATGTACGGTAATTCAATTGAATAATTTTTTTTTCAAAAAGCTTTGCCCGTTTCCCAAGCCACATAATTGCATTTGTGTTTTTATAAATTTTCAATTGTTTTTGTTTTTATGTGACGATATTCAAGTCATTTAGAGTCCGATTGAAAGTCAAAATAAGATAATAGTTCATTTGATATTTAAGAGAGATATATTATGCCTCTAGCTAAGCCTTTGGTGAGTCGATTTCTGGATGTTTTGATTGAATTTGAAATAAATTAAATTTTCTGGTTTGATATTTGAATTTTGACAGGCCCATTACGGGTTCAGTTTAAGTGGCGGTTACGAGGCGTGTGACGCGAATTAATTTGTTATTTAAATGATTTCCAGTTGTTGGAGGGCAGCATCACCACCATCTATACATCATCCTCCACTGCAGCAGCATCATTCGTCGGTCGTGACTGTTGCGGCTCCCGTCTCCGTAGGTCCCGGTCAAATCGTCTCGTCCTCCGTCATTCCTCGTCCCGCCCGTTCAAGGATTCGAACGTGAGTATACCTTTTAATGGTGAACCACGGGCTATAACCAAAGAGCAATATGAATCAAATCTCTATAGCCGCTAAAGATGCACTAATAAAAGTCGCTTTTGGGTGCTACTAAATATTAAGAAACATATTTAGAGCTAGTTAAGAATATCCCTTCAAATACAGCGACACTTTTTCGGAAACGGATTGCTATATAATGTAGGAAATATCCTTGCCGTTATTCACGGTAGCTTAAAAGTGATGCTCACAAACGTTTATTTATAGAGGTCCTTGTTATAACCAGGCGTAACCAGGATGTATCCAACAATTCGGTTTAAATAAATTTCAAAAAATTCTCCACAATATCAACTTGTACAAAATTCGAGCCAATTTTAATTTTTAAATTCTACCGTCAGTCAGTTTGCGCTTAATAATCTAATGATAGATCACGTAATGGGAAACGCAATCTTTTTTATTCATTTTGTGTTTTTCTCTTTTTATTTCTTTAATTTGGTTTCTATTCTTTCCGATGTTAAAACACAATTTTTAACAAGAATTTGTTTTAAAATATTATTTATGGTTTCAGTTATAGAAATGGACGAAGAGACTATTCGTGATCAAATTGGTGAGCTCGAAGAACGTTACGGGGCTTGTGCACTAGAGGAACTCCCAGACTACTACGAGGAAGATCCACTGATCACTCGACCTTCAAAAGAAGAAATAGTCAACTGGTATAACTACACACACAAACATCAGTGCGCATTTTGCAGGGAAGTTAATCCAACATTGTCCGCTAGCCATGTGACTGGTAAGTCTTCGAAAAATAACAAAAAATTTACCACTCTCCCCTATATGTGGTGCCATCTGTTTTCCCAATATTGAACTAGTTGTCACATAGTTTAACAATTAAGACAATGAAATGCCGTGTATTATCTATTGTTGCCTTAGTCATAATTTAAATCTGTTAATTTTAGCTAAGTAATGCTTTTTTTGGTTAAAGCTATTTATTCGCTTTCCTTTATTCTTTTTGGTGGAAAAAAATTTTCAAAAAAGTCTTCCGGGTGCCTATTTGGAGGGGGGGCTATTGTAAGTTGTGCTGCGTTAAAGGTCCCTAAATCTTCGGTTATTTAGTAAACTAAATCCCTCGTGGATAATCTAATAAATAAGAAGAATTAAATGTTTTAGATTCTCTTTGATGTAATGTCCACATGTTAATTAATAATGATTATATATATTTGGTAGATGAGTTAGGAAGACCAAAGTTGTTCTATTGCGCTGGTGGTTGCAGAAATAACTTTATACATGATAATGTAAAATGGGCTTTAAGCCTGACTGACGAAAACAAGTTTCATGTTGTGGAACCCTTTCCACCAGAAGACCAATGGGAGAAGCACTCCAGAACATTTTTGTTTGTTTTGGCACGACTAAGCGGTTCTGGCTTCATCAAAGAGTGTGACCTGGATGACACAGAAAAGTTTTTGGCACCCTATATAAGGTAAAATGCTTTTCATAGGCCTTTTTAAAGTTGCTACGGTTCTGCAGATCCCATTTTTATCCCTTAGGGTAGTACTTGTACTACTTTTTTCATGACCCTTAATACCCGAGGGCGTACCTGAAAAGGTCTTGTTTGTAATTGATTATATTTTTGTATAGGTCCTTTTTGGAGCCGACTATGATCATAGCAGCTAGGATAACCGCGATTTCAACAGAAATGACCGCAATCAACAATATGGTTGTAGACGCGTCGGATGTTGATGGACCTTCACGAATCCTGTTTGCTGCAATTATTCCAATTGCTCAAACCATCCAAAATGCTCAAAATTTCGTCATTGGTGTAAATCATCCAGATCATCTGCCATGCTGTCCGACTGATTTGGTATTGTAGTAGTTTTATTTTCGATAGTAGAACTGATGTGATCAGTATGTTATTTGAATAGAGTTTTCGATTCCCTGGTTTCAGAATCCCTAGGTTTTAGAATTTCTAGTTTTTAGAATGCATAGGTTTTAAAGTTCCTGGTTTCAGAATCCATAGGGTTTAGAATGTCTAGCTTTTAGAATCCATGAGTTTTAAATTCCCTGGTCAGAATCTCTAGGTTTTAGAAGACTTCAGTTTTAGATTCCCAGGTTTCAGAATCTCTAGGTTTTAGAATGCATAGGTTTTGAGAAACGTCACAGTCCTGATATTGTGAGCGTTGTTTGTCATTTTTAATTAATTCAATTTATTTTCAGATGCAATTTCTATATGAGTGGTTAGCCATTGGTGTGAAATTGGAAAACCTTCATTTCATATTTGCTGGTATCCGATTGAACATGAATTTCGCCCATGTCATCCCTGATGTCCATCTGAAATCGGGATTGCAATTATTTAATTTCCTGGAAAGTCAACAGGATCCTTGGGATTACCCACTCGTAGATGACACATCGGCAGTAATGCGCGTCCTTTTTTGTTGTATGTCTTACAACATTTATGTTCACATAGAAATATTTACTTCGTTGGGTTCCCAATTCCCAGAATCTTCGTACACCCTGGGCAGAATCCCGTAGAATTTTTTAAATCTCAGATTCTTCATACACCCAAATTTTGAATTCCCAACTTTTCAGTATACTTTTAAAGTTTTAAATGTAAGCATGTTGTTCATTTTTTTTGTAAGCGTTCAAAGCTCGTCGGAACCCTGTTGGCGTGGGAAGAAACCATCTACCACAATTGAAATCAAATATTGATATCTACGGATTATTTAAGTGTGACCAATGCGACGCGTCATTCTAATTGGTATTTAAATTTATGAAATAATGCTCAAGACTATCTCAATTAGATAGCCTTTTTAGTTTTTCTTCGTATTTTTAGTTCGAGCTTGTATATTTTTATAAAAAAATTTAAAAAAATTTAATATCAAATTTTGTGATTTCATAGTGTCTGAAATTATTATTAAATTAACGGTAGAAATAATGTCGAATTTTTCGTTAAAGGATTCATTTTATAACGGTGTTAATCAACGCGTTAGCGTAACGTGAAAAAATCAAACGTCGTTAATTTAACGGATTACGCTAACGTTCGCTTAAAAACACTAAGGAACCATCACTACTTTTTATCATTTTTCTTTTCTGGGTTTTCTTGGGGTGGGGCATTTTTTCAGGTCATTAAGTTTGCCAAAGCAAAGGGAGCGATGGAGTATTTCGACTATTTGACGACGACCGAGTAAACCAGCAACCTTGGGGCGAACACTCTGCAGCCGCCTATATTCTTTTTTAATGTTCAAATTTAAATTCTCGCTTGGTGAACAAATTAAGGAATCATCCAATGCAGGAATTCTTGTATTTGATTGTATGCATTGATCTTTTGTGTTTTTCGCCTTTTTCATGCGGTGATAACTGTTTGATTTGAAGGATTTCTTCAATTTTTTTTTGTATTTTGTAGCCTTGGGTGTTTGATGACGGACACTATATCAAACCGAGATTATCAGTTCCATCACTTCATTCATCCTTTTTATTTCATTTCTATTTGTTTTTAATTCTTGTTTTTCTTACTTTTTCAATTCAGAGATGATACCTAGATGGTCGACGTGTAATGCCACCGCAATACATTTTTGAATTTCTTTATGTATTTATTCTTTGTTTTTCCTTATTTTCCAACAGTCGAAGAAGTATAATCTAATAAACCTTTTATACAGACCAGGGACACATGAAAGCAAGAGATATTAAAAACCTCATGAAATTACTATGTCATTTGTTTTTACACTTGCTCGCGATGGTAACATCCGCGAATGAAGCGTTGCTGGTCTTTTTTTCATTATTGCACAATGGTTGAAATTAAATAGAATAACTGGACAAAAAGGCACTTTGTTTTCGTATGAGCAACGCTTAAGAAGTCTGTGTTAAAAACATTGTCGTGATTTGAAATTTTTCGCCTTATCGACATTTGTTTTTATTTTTGTTTTGTCCCGCCAGGAAGTCAAGACAAGTCGAAACTTGCTTTGTCCCATCTCTCTCCCGTTTAAATTTCCTAGGTGGTCTGTTACTAAATGTCCTGTAACTGCGCCCTTTTGATCCTCTGGCTGCGCCTTCCTATCTTGGAATTGGTTTGGAGACCTTTCGGCTCCTCTATTTGTTGTTGAGACAAAAAAAAAAAGAATATTATTGCCAATTCAGAATGACCAAGAAAAAAACACAAGGAAAGAAACACAAGGGCAAATTCGAGTTTGCCTGGCTTAGTCTAAGCCGTGGTCCTGTGCGTAGAGTGAACGTGGTTAATGGCCACCCCCTCAGGCTAGCCCGGTAGAGAAGAGAGAGAGATTGAGAGGAAAAGAAAATGATTTTTTGGTCAGTTTCCTCCCCCCCCCCTTACTGGATATTTTGCGCGTTACAAATTAATTTACGTTGGTTCTTTCTAACTGCCCCCAACTGGAGGGAACAAACCACACAACAATTTTTTTTTTTAAATGTTTGAGGGGTCTTCACTTGTCTATAGCCCCAATCGATTTTACTAGTTACAATTTGAGTGTGTAGTGAGAAGGAGGACATGGTATTTTCACTGGTTTAATTACTTTTTCGAAGGACCAGGTTAAAACTCTAAATTATTCAGTTGCCATGTCTTGCCGTACTTACAGTTTTAAGTTGAAAATAAAGGTGACACAATTGACCGTGTCCTCTCTTAATCGTTTATTCTAACACACTACTCTCAGATACAGCAATTAAGCAAGGTGAAAGCAATTAAGGGAAGGGAAAACAATGAGTGAATTTTGGGCCACCTACTGGGGGCTCTCTAGGCAAAAGTCGCGCAAGTGCGCTGGAGTGGAGACGTGGCGTCCGGATCGTGTGGCCGTCGTCTGTTGTGATTTATTCCCACCACAGTGTCTGCCAATCTTCCAGCAGCGTGCCTGTGTCTGTAGCAAAAGGAGAAACTATTTCAAACAAATTCGCAAAGTTTCAGACGTAATACTCACCTAGTCGACAAATTTCGTGATGCAGTGTGCAGTCGTCGGCAGATTTGCACAAGTCAACGGCAGCTTCGAGCTTTTTCCTGCCCAATAATTTTCGACACTCTGCGGCCGTGATCGCACACTGGCGACAGACCCACAACTGTAACTGCTTTTGTATCGTGTGATTCAACGATACCGGCAGTTTAACGCAACTAGCGTGAAAACACTGATAGCACTTTCCACAGTCCAATGAGAAGCAAGAACCTAGCGTTTGCTGAAATTTGGGATAGTGACACGTCCATTGTTGTGCCTTTGATTGCATTTGGAGCTAGGCAAATGGGAAAAATGGAAAGTTTTACACTTTCATTTTCAAGCAAATAGTCGTCGACGAATCTTGAGCAGATGTCAGCGACGTATTCTCTCCTGAGTTTGCCCATTTCTGAGGTAGAAGCTAGCAAATTAACAGCTGGCTCCGGATCGGGGCGAGTAGAACGTCGAATATTCAGGAATTGGTTAGGAGTGATCGGAAGTTGATCATCGGCTCCTTCTCCAATATAGCTGAGTGGGCGTGCGTTAATCACGCTTTCGATTTCAATTAAGCTTGCTTCCAACTCCATGTAGTCTAGACAGGCCGACCGTTGGAACGTCGTAGCAGATCCTTGGCGCTCCTTATCATCCTTCCCAGAATCCTCCCCACCATGGCGCTAGGTGGGCAGAAAATATCCAGAGAGTTTTTCTAGATGCTAGGAAATCTTGGAAGATTGGGTCGGCGTTGAGTGTCTTCAGGTTTCGATCAACGCATCGGAACGTTTGAGCATTGTCCGAGTACATTACTGAGACCGGTTCTCGTCTAGCTGCAAATTTTTGGAAGGCAAGTAGAAAGGATCACGCAGTCATATCCGGCAGTATTTCCAAATGAATCCCGCGAGTGACTGCACATGTGAAAAGACAAACATAACACTTCAGATGATTAGTTTTCTTAGCTTTAGTGGTTGTAGGTAGAATATTTTTGATCTCGACATCCCCTTCGATTGACTCCTCTTTGCCTGCAATCGGAGCTTCGTTTGGAGCGTATTCTTCAGTAGGCGGCTCCTCAGCTGGCTCTTCAGTTGGATCGACTGCTGAAGTCAGATCCTAGACAGATGACGGAGCTTTCCTTTTCCGTCTTCGTTGTGCTGGATTGTAGAACAATGGCCCAGCGAGGTCAACTTCTGTAATATGAAAGGCTTGGGCTTGGCAGAGTCGATTCAAAGGAAGGGGGGATGCTAGCTCTTGGAACGGCGGTGAAGTTAGTTTTTTACATTCGACACAAGTAAACAAAATCTTTTTTACTTGTTATCGTCCCTTTACTATCCAGAATTTTTCTTTTAACTCTGAGAGTGTTACCTTTACTCCTGCGTGTAGTGATGATTCGTGCTTGTCTATAATTAGAAAAGTGATTACTACATGGTTTGTAGGAAGAAAAATTGGGGGATCGATATTTCGATCCCTTAGAGCAAGTAATACTCGTCCATGGACTCGAATGAGTCGGTCTCTTGCGTCCCATATTGGAAAAAGCGCAGCGACTTTTTCTTTAGGCTGGATTGTGTTATCTAGCTTTAGCGCCTCAAATGCCTTGGATAATCGCTCTCGTTGGAATTGTCGGTAGATAGTCAGCTCCGCTTCATCCAGTTCTTCCCTGGATAATCTTGTAATTCGGATCACCTTTCCATTTGCGTTTATTGACTCCATTCGTTCTGGACCGGGGGGTCTAAGCTTCCCTTGACTCCTGCTAAGGAATCGTGAGATCCAGGCTGTTCGTCTTACTAGTCGATTCCAGGTGGATATCTTGTCTAGATTCCATTCGCCGGTGGTTGTTGGAATTGCGATGACTGCTGATGTGCTGACCGTCGTAATCCTTGTTTCAGATTCCATATCGGATTGAATTGTTTGTGGAATTTGGTCGTTGGGAGAATCTGGCCATTCCGTTTCTTCTCCTTTGAGCCGAATCGGGCCGTTCCACCATTAAGTTGAGGCTACCAGCGTTGGCGCTGGCCCTCCCCGCGAGGCAAGATCGGCTGGATTTGGGAGACCTGGATAGTTTCTCCACCACTCGGGCTGAGAAAACTTACGAATCGTCTCCACTTGGTTCCGGAAGAATGGTTTCCATTTGTTTGGCTCTCCTCAGATCCATCCCAGTGCGACCAAGGAGTCCGACCAGTAGATTGTTCTCCAATGCTGGATTTGCATCGAAATTTTTATGACTTCACCTTGAAACGTACAGCCAAAATAGGGCAATTCTAAACAAGGTAAAGTTACTTTTTTCTTGGGTAGAGGGGCAACTCTAGTCTTGCTGGCCAGTAGGATGATGTACGGATCTTCTTTCCCTCTTTGGAGCCGGGTCTAAGCTACGGCTCCGTTCGCTGCTTCTGAGGCTTCTCCGAAGACGTGGATTTCGTGAGACGTGACTTTTTCTGATAATCCAATCAATCGCGGAATTTGCAATTGCATGAAGTCGACCAGGCCGGTCATCATCAGTTTCCAAGATTTTTGGATCTCGGCTGGAGCAGCTTGGTCCCAACTTATCTCCTTTTCCCAGAGTTTCTGGTTAATAATTTTTAGTAAAAGGACAGTAGGTGATAAAAATCCGATTGGATCGAAAATCCTTGCGGAAATACTAAGGATTTTTCCTATGTTGATTTCTTCTCCCACTTCTTCTATTGCTTGAATGATGGATGCTGGATCAAATTTGAAAGAGTCGGATCCGGTGTCCCACCGGATCCCTAACACCTTCTGTTGGCCGTCCAAAGCTAGGGAGAATAGGCCTACGACTTGGTTCGACAGTCCTTTCTCCTTCGGGTAATGTTTTAGTTCCTCGTTGTTGGTTGCCCAGCTTCTCATGTTAAGTTGTGCGTCGCTAAAAATTTCATCCGTTTCATCGACTCTTTTCTTGGCGAGTGATAAATCGCTTGCTCCGCCGACGTAGTCGTCCAAATACAAATTCTCATCTAGCTAATGTATAGTTTCTGGAAAGCAAGATTTTTGTGACTTGAAATGCTTGTTGGTTGTTACTCGTAAGAGAAAGGGGCTAGAAATAAGGCCAAAGGGCGACCTCTTCCACTTATAGGCTATTAGAGGGGATCCAGGCACTGCTGGATCCTTGGGCCATAAAAACCTGATTGCTTCCTTATCTTCCGGCTGCAAAAAAGGGGTTTAGAAAGGCTTTTTCTATGTCGGTAATCCAGGCGATCTCATACTTTAGCGTATTAGGACCGATAGGAGATCGGGATTGAGATTCGGTTCGGTCTCCAGCACGTCGTTCAGACTAGGTCCATACTTTGTTTTCGCTGCTCCATCAAAGACGGGTCTTATTTTTTCCTTGATTTTTCGACTTGGAAGACCGGATGATGTGGGAGATAGGTGTGGAGCTCTTCGTAGTCCATATTCACCTCTGCGACGAATTTGCTATCGATGAGCTTTTGGATCTCTTCGTGGTAATTCACCAAGTCTCCTGGATTTTTTCTCAATCTGGTTTATGTACTTTCCACTCTTCCGGTCGCCAACGGGAGGTTTTTCTGGAGTCTCCATTTGTCTGTCGTCGAAGGGATCGATGTACAATATCTTCCGTTTGGCCATCTTGTTATTTTTTCGTCAAAGGAGTCGAAGCGATTCTCTGTCTACACTGCATCAGCGCCTTCAAGATTCTTGAAGTTTTCTATTTTCCAAAAGAGAGAAAGATCGAAATTAGTAGCAATTAGTTCTTCTTTTTCAAACCGTTTGATATCTGTCTCTCCGCTGAATCTGGTTGGGGCATCCAAGAATGACGCTCTTGGTGGTGGAATTTGGAGACTGACCGTTCCAGTCTTCTTTTCCATCGGAGTTTTGTTTGCTTGAATTGAAAAGATTTTTTGTTTGTTCTGGCTACTTGCCGCTATCCGTGGAATTGGATAATCGGAAGTTAGAATTATATTTTGTATCACTTGATTACCCATTTTTGATTTAGCTTCTTGTGATGGACCAGCTATCATTTTTCTGAGCTTCGTTTGAAATGCGCGTAATCCGCATGGACTTTGTATGGTTGCTTCATTCGACATGATATGGAACATTTTGTCCATTCCGATCAGGATTCCGATCGGCTCCTCTTCTTCATGTGACATTTCAAATCTGTCGTCGGCCATCTTTTCGTTTTGGATCCAGAGGCTCCTTGCAAATTCGGATGGCCGGTATCTGCAATTTGGTTCGATTTTAAAGCGATTAGTGTAACTTTTGGGGCGCCTTGCTAGGTGCCCCTTACCTGCATTTCAACGTTTTTTGTCATTTTGGGTTCACTAGCTTCTTTTTTCTTAAACACTCTTGTGCTGATATTTTCTACCGCTACCGTTTTCGAATTGAGTTGCGATGAGAGGGATTTTAACACCCAGGAACGATGACTCCCGTCGTCTGCGAATAAAATTGCTCTGGTCTCGTTACCGTCCTGGCCACTGATGATGACTGTCACCGTTTTCAGCATTAATTCCCCGAACGTGCTTGCACAGACTGTGGTGGCTGAAATTGAATTGCTGGTCACGATGCTTGCCGATGTTGCTGGATTGGAGACTCTGACGTCTCCTTTGTCACAGAGGGAAGTGTGGTGTCTTCCTCCGCACTTGTTGCAGTTCCGGGTGGATGTGCAATCCTTCAGTTCGTGCTTTCCTCCAAAACAGTTCACGCATCTTTTTAAGTCGTAAATGATTTTCTTCCTTTCTGCTAGTCCTTTCGGACATTTTGTCGGCCAGTGGATTTGACCGCAGAAGATGCAGGGCCTTTCACAAACTATCTAACTAGAGTTAAATTTAACATTTTTAGTTTTTAAAGAAGATTTAACCTGTGGAGCCGGACTTGCTTGGCTCCAACTGCTAGTTGCGATGCTGTTTCTGGAGGTGGGTTGGAAGGTTTTGGATGTTTAGGATTTTTCTTTTTCCACGCCTTTGATCTGGTTGTATCTCTCGGCTGCATAGATTTGTTCTCCAAAAAACTTGATTACTCCTTCGATGTCTTTTGTTTGGTTAGTCGTCGATTTTGCCCATCATTGTAGCCTAGAAGGAATCAATTTAATTAATCTTGCTCCGAGGAGTCCACCAAAAGAACTTGTGGGGACTCCTAAAGCTTCTTAAGCGCTGAAGTGGGATTGGAGATTCAGCTGAAAACTCCTCAGTCCTGTGACATCATTACAGTCCTTTACTGGCTGCAGAGTGTCCAATTTTTCAAAGTGGGTGTCGATTAGGACATCCTCTTTTCCATACATCTTCTACAACTCGTCGATGACGACTTGGTAATTAGCATCTGTGAGTTCAAGATTTTTAACCAATAAATAGGCTTCGTGTTTTTAATACTCCTTAAGGTAATCAAATTTTTGCACATTAGTGTGTTATTGTGTTACGTTTGAAAATGTAAATAAATTCGGGGATATTCGTAATTTTTTTACTTTGAAAAATTTAACAAACAAAAATTGACATTCAGCACATTAATTAATAATTAATCACGAGAAATTACTAAATCATCTTGAAATCTTTCCATATTGTAACATCTGGTAATATCATGAACACATATTATTTTCCAGCAACATTCAAACCCAATGACCGCAAAGAAATTTCTTCCAGGATACGTGTTACGTCTTACGTGAAAGAAGTCAAACTTTTGTTTTGAAAGGGCGAAGTGGTGAAAGAATGAGGTGCTTTAAGGGAATTTAGAAATTTTTTTTTGCTGATTCGCAGCGGTAGCGAACCGACTCACCTCCATGCTTGCGCATTAGGCTGTATACTGCGCAACACAAATTATTAAATCATTATAGAAATAAAGATAATTTCTTTATAGATATCTTTATAGATAAAGAATTTTTTTCTTTATCTTAATATTGTAGTATTTTCCAGCAACGATTCAAACCCATGGACAGCAAATACGTTTCTTCCATATTTCAAAGTGGGTGGGCCCGTCCATGAAAATCAGTGACCCCCGAGTACATTCCCTGAGTTTTAGTTCCCCGACCCCCGACTCCCGAGTTTTAGTGATACCCTTATTTGTCAGTCACCATTTGGTCGCTTCCACTACTCTAAACTTTTTATTCCTAATTGGTTTGCGATTTTCAGCATAATACAACATGCCTTTGGTGAGTAACATTTGCATCATTTATAATAAAAAGGGTTTTAACACTGTTGATTAAGAAAGGTGCTTGGCTCAAATAATTTGATAATCCAACCAAATTACAACAATAACATTCCAAATTAATCTTGTTTAAAAAGCCAGACAATCCTTAGCATTTTTCATAGACAAGGTTCTCGTTATTTTGGAGCTCGAAAATACACCCATGTACACGGCTTTACCCAGGCCTCATTACACAGCTTTACATCATTACGAAAATTTTACGTTTGTAAAGATGCACATGTATTAGCTTTTGGAATCGAGACAAATAATTTTACCATTTGCTCGCTTAAACTTATCTTTAGCGAAGGTGACAGTTACTAACCTCCATTCACAAAAGAATGCCATGTATGACGAGAAGTCGTGCCTCAGCATGAATCGTAGAAATTTTACAAGCAGCCATATTACTTGAAACTATCATTGTCTCTCTAATTACAGACAATTTCACATGCATAACGTTATTAATAAGTTTTCCACAGCGAATGGTGCCTTTCGGCAATAAAACAAAAAATTTCATCTTTTGATGCCTTGCTCTAGCACATCGCTGCTAAAGCATCAAATGACAAACCGAAAACCACGATTCGCAAACTGCTGTATAAAAGAATGAAATTGAACAAGTACACAGCGTTCGGCACTTTTCACTAATGGCGCTCCGGCGATTACAAATTGGCTTACAAGGATTGCAGAGTTATGGACTGCAACTTTTCATCCATAGAAGATAAATGGAAGGTAGTGTAAAAAATTACTCTGCCGTCTCTTAGCCTCTAGCAAAGTCTTCCTCAACACCATGACATGATTTGTTTAGTTTTGTTTTGTGGGTTTTTTTTCTTTTTTTTTTTTTTTTTTTTTTAATTGAAACCAATGTATTCTTTTTTTGCAATATCCAACAGGCTCTCAGCAAAGAAGAACAACAACCGTACTATGACGTAACGGAGATGACAAACGAACTGGAAGAGAATGAGAAAAAGGCCATTGATAAGGAAATTATCAGCCTTCGTCCCGGAAAGCGCCAATACAGCGGTTATAAGATCTCCCGCAGAATTTCACAGAAAGACAAGCACGCCTTCGACAAACGGGCCTTTAATCCGGTTTTTTGGTAAAGCACATTTTGTCAGCATCGTGACTAAAGTGACTTTGTAAACCGTTCGTGTTCTTTCCATTTAGGTATCAATGCTACATACACCGCCAAGAAGCCGGAACACTGAAAGCGCGACGATGGGTGGGGAATTACCCAGCCTTCGTTGCCGCAGCCCATCGTGACTGGCCAACGCTGTCTCCCAAACAGAAAAAAAACATTCATTCACCAGGCAAAAGTGGAATACAGCAATTACAACAATCGTATGTAAATTAGTTTTCATGTTTACTACCCCTTTGCGCGAATGGTGATACTGACACATTAAATACTTCTATGCATTGCGTAACTGATTGGGTTTTTTTTTTTGGGGGGGGGGGGGAATGATGACCTCCACTAACATTGTTGGCTCTTCAACTGCTAGCATTTATCTTGAAATTTGAAAGAGCATCGTAGGTATTCCTGCTTTTCTTGCCCTTTCTCACAATATTTGACAACAACTTGAATAACAAACCCTACTGCCATAGCGTTAACAAACAAAAATTTTCAAAAGGTTTGAATCAATTGTTATTTATACTCTTTCAATAGGGTCTCGTGTGGGAGATGAAGTCGTTGACGCCGTACTTGCAAGGGCGTTGAAAAAACACGCGGAAGCAGCTTGTCGCACTCGCTTGAACACCGAATACCTAAGTGATTATCAAGACGACGACGACGATGGCAACAACTAATTCATTTTCGACTACTGTCACTGTGCGTTTATCTCAAGGCATTTACCAATAAACCATATATACGTTGCTTTATTGCAGCCAATAACCGTACGTCTATCACATCTATTATGCGGAAAAATTAGCCAAAATTTTCTTTCCTTACTTTTTGTTTTTACCAATTATTCCTAATTTTCCATTTTTTTAATAATCGTTTACTTCCAAATATCTTCTTCTTTAATCTTATTTCCCTTTTTATTTCCCCTTTAATTAGGTTTTCTCTGGTTTACATTTAGTGTCACAAGTTTTTTCGTAAATAACCAAATGGTCGTAGCCTACTCACTGCCTGTGGTAATGGAAAGCATCTGCAAAACAACAACGCCTTTTACACGCATACATCTGGCAACTGCCAAGTAATGACTCCATATTGAACGAGAGGGGTGTATCAGTACGTACAACGTTTTGTAATGATTGGGTCCTGCGCCTTGGTTGGGTTACACTCGTCACACCAACCGGGTGGTAAGGGTTGATCAGAGGCAGGCATCCAACGATGAACATGAGAAAGAGCTCGTCGGCAAAAAAACAATAATAGATTTAAGAGTCAACGTGATTAATGGCCCCCCTCAGGCTAGCCCGGATGAGAAGAGAGAGAGATTGAGAGGAAAAGAAAATGATTTTTTGGGAAGATTCCCCCCCCTTACTTGATATTTTGCACGTTACAAATTCATTTACGTTGGTTCTTTCTAACTGCCCCCAACTGGAGGGAGCAAACCACACAGCAACAAAAAAAAATTTAATGTTTGAGGGGTCTTCACTTGTCTATAGCCCCAATCGGCTTTACTAGTTACAATTTGAGTGTGTAGTGAGAGGGAGGACACGGTATTTTCACTGGTTTAATTACTTGTTCGAAGGACCATGTTAAAACTCTAAATGATGCAGTTGCCATGTCTTGCCGTACTTAAGTTAAAGTTGAAAATAAAGGTGACACAATTGACCGTGTCCTCTCTCAATCGTTTATTCTAACACACTACTCTCAGATACAGCAATTAAGTGGGGTGAAAACAATTAAAGGAAGGAAAATAATGAGTGAATTTGGGCCACCTACCGGGGTCCTCCTAGGCAAAATTCGCGCAAGTGCACCGTAGTGGATACGTGGCGTCCGGATCGTGTATGTCATATTGTGTCCTGTGTCGTCTGTTCGGCCAATCTTCCAGCAGCGTGCCTGTGTCTGTAGCAAAAGAAGAAATAATTTCAAACAAATTCGCTATGTTTCAGACGTAATACTCACCTAGTTTACAAATTTCGTGATGCAGTGTGCAGTCGTCGGCAGATTTGCACAAGTCAGTGGCAGCTTCAAGCTGTTTCCTGCCCCAAAATTTTGGCAGTCTAATTCAACTATCGTGAAACCACTGGTGGCACTTGCCACAGTTCAATAAGCCAGAATCTAGCGTTTGCTAACATTTGTGATACTGACACGTCCATTGTTGTGCCTTTGATTGCATTTGGAGCTAGGCAAATGGGAAAAATGGAAAGTTTTACACTTTCACAGGGAGAAACAACATTTAAAAAGTAACCAATACCTGGATGCGTTCTTGAGATTTTGTTTCATTCCCCCAAATAAACGGCGTTTCGGCCACTTGTGGTTCGATTAACACACTGAAAGATACCTATTTGCCCCAAAAAAACCGTAATAGGCACAATTATGCGGATCTGGGAGGATTTTGTGTGTGCCAAACTATATCGTCACCATTTTTGGCTGGAGAAAAGGTATGCGGAAACGGCCGGTCCTATCCCGTAGCGAGGCATGTGGTGCCGTATGGCGTCACGCAGGTCTGAAGCCAAAATGTTGGTCGTGTACTGTTGTGTTTCATTATCTTCTGATCACAATCCATGGCAGTACATGTACAGGGCCGCTTCGAAATCCCCCGCTCAAAGAGTTGACGGATGAACAACTCCTGTAATCAACCCAACCGTCCCTTAAATGTACAACAAAATTCAACGTTAGAAAAAACTAAAGCGTAGAAACAGGTACATTCGTGGTTACCAGATCTTGATGTCCGATACACAAACTGGCTGGCTGGCTAATGACAATCAACACAGTGTAACCAGGTCTGCAGGCGTTGATGATGGAAGACGGTAATACGTTTAAGGTGAGGACATCGTCCAGCTGTTTAAGTGTGGGAGTTGTCATCATAGAAAGGGGGCAGCGGAAATTAGCTGCGCTGGCAAACTTACCAACGACTAGAACTTCTTGGGGTAGTCCGGACCGGTTGAAGTGACCAAAGCGAACGGCTTTGCTGCATCATGGATGACAACATTTAGTCTCATTCACATGCATGTAAACTCACACACACTTATTTATCCATACATCTAAACAAAATAAAAGTGAAGGATCGCCAGACTCTACTCATCGTTCGCTTTCCCGTACAGACTTCAACAGTTTGTCAAATGAATCTGCCTTAAGGGGGTCGCTGTCGGTGGACTTGCGCGCACAGAAGAATACTAGAGTTTTCGGTTCCCTAGGCTCTACGTCTTCCTTGATTGGGAAATCGTCCGGGTCTCGTGAAGGGACGTTGCGGCCGGCCGCCATGATGTGGGTGACGCAATTCTGGCAGCAAGAGTCTCGTCTCCAACCGAGGCACCCGCCGTTCGCATCTCGAACAACGTGGTCCGTCATTCACGACGTACGGTTCAAGTCGTGTAAATTGTGGCACGTCACGACTTCGGCGCAGCCTACCAAGGAATTGACATGCATATCAATAACAAAGCACTACAGTAACAGCCATCACATTACGGAAGCCGACGCCAGGTGTTGAGATTCGTCACTGTGAAACTCACCATTCCACTTTTTCAGCCAACTTTTGGAGGGACGGAGCTTCGTTTTTCAAATGATAAGAATGGTGAGTTCGAGCCTACAGAGCGGCCTTCCACTGCAGTGAGCAGTGTGGGCAATTTCGCTTCTCGTGATGACCCAACTAGCATTTGAAAGCTACCGTTCCCCTGCATTGAACGTGTCCTTCGGGAATGGGAAGCTCGATTTCATCAATTTGAGGCTTAACCCATGTAGCCAATTCTTCATCTAAGCTTTTACTCCACTCTGCGAGCAAAGAAGAGAGAGGGGCATGGAAACCCACTAACATGTTACTAAATGACCAATTGTGAAGGAGAGCGTAGTGGCATCGACAGCCAAACGCATATCCAATACAGGAACGGAAAATTAGTTTGTGTTACCAGTTTTCTTTTCCTTGGAGAATATTCCGTGCGATAGCCAGTCGGTAAAGTGATTCAGGTGTTCGGTTGCAGCCGGTGTCGGAGCCGAGGCAACCTAGACGCCCGGGTATTTAGGAATCGTTCAGATAATTCAGGAGGATAGATTTTTGGGGATGGAGAAATGGGTTTAGATTACTACGTTGCAATAGCCACCGACATTTTTTCGTCACAGAATTATTTTTTACCTGTAGCGACGCATATCTGACATTGTTTCGTCAAAGAATTATTTTTTACCTGTTGTGACTGTTCTTGTTCCATGAGTGGCAGTGGTGTAGTTTCCTCGAGGAAACGGTTGTGAGTGCCCGTGGATAGAATAACTTCCCCCCACTCGCACGTTACGGGCTGGCGCGTTATTTGTGTTGGCTCTTTCTTCGTTACACGATTGCCTCACCTCGTTTCCTTGCTCTGCTGTCCGTTTCTCTGTAGCTGCAGCTCTTTCTAACGGCCGAGTTGCTTGCTCTTATTGTGCAACAGTGTTGAACATGCTGATGTTGACTCGGGGATCTGGGAAGTGCACTAAGTGTTATTCTACCTCCATTTTCGAGTAACAAATTTTTCCCATTTGGCCTAGAACGGGAAAATAATCGTGCTTGACCTTCGCTTCGGAAAGAGCAGTTGGCATTGTTTAGGACAACAAGTGGTTATAAAGCAAACATGTGTCATGGATTTGGGTGCTGTGGCAAACCTAAGCCGACCAGACACGCACACGACAAAGGCACCACGACCGACTCTGTTTACACGCTCCAGGTCGTGTAGTTTTCCCCTCCTTCCACCTGGAACACTGACACGCCGCGGTTTCCCGTTCGATCACCACGCATAGCGTTACATCTCATTACTTGCTTAAATTCAACAACTACAGCTGTTTAACGTACCCCTTTAGTGGTTGTTTACGATGTTTATCATGTTATGTCGTATACTGGAAATTAGGTATTTTGGTCCCTTGTGGAGGAACACTATCACTTTACCGAAAAATAAATAAATTTGTTTTTAAAACATTTCAAGGGTTTAAAAGAACGACGAGTATTACTCATTTTACGCTTCTTATTTCCTAAGCATTTTCTTAGACGTTTACGTTTGGATTCCGCAGTGTGGTCGTGGAGTAGACAACATTAATTACCTGCTACCCTTCTCTCCAAAAACATCAGTTAGTCGTGATGCAAGTACCATTATTTTTTGCTTGAATGCAAATGGATGTTGGTTGAACGTTCATAATGTTTCAATTTTTGTGCGCGTTAGTCAATGGTCAGATGGTTGTAGACAAAATTGGAACTTACATTTTGTATTGCATTCTTTTCTGGTCTTGGCGTATGACAATTCTTTCTTTGTATAACTCGGGCGTGTTGGCAATATGGCGCCAATTAGTGTCTACTGTCGAATAGCAATCAACAATCACTTATAGGCAGCGTGTTCGAGTTGTTGAGATTATTTAGTGGTACCTGGTGTTGTTTTACCGGTAACTTTCAGTTTTTTGGTTCACTGTTTTCGGTTGTCTGCGACTGACTTGGAAAGCTGGTTTTCCTTTGTATCTTTCGGCTTACCATCTTTGAAGATTAACAAAAACGAGCGATTTCAAAAAAAGTTTTTGTGTTGGGTGGGTCGCGGTTGCCATCTTGGCACGGAATTTTTGGACCCGTAGTCCAGCCACAACCAAAAAGCATTGGCATTGTCCATAAGAAAATGGTACGAATGGAAGGACAGTCAAGGAAGGGAAGAATAGAGCGGGGAAGAAAGGGATCAGTCCCTCTTTTTTTCACTAGCAATCGTCTACTCAAATCGATTATCGATTGATAAGGGTGCCAAGAAATAGTAAAGGCACGAAAATCTATCTCCATAAGCCGCGCCCACTGCTGTCCCATGTCGGACATATCAGCTGTCCCAACCCACCCAACAGAACGGCCCTTTTTTAAAATGCGGTCTTGATTCGAAATAATGTTCAGAAAATTAACATTTTTATTGCAAACGATAGAAAAATGAATGAAAAACATGTCAGTATGTTCAAAGTTTAAATTTTTTCGATAGATTTAGTAGTAAACACTAAATGGTGGCAAAATTTTTTGCGAAGAAAAAGCCGTTTTTTTTATTTTCGTAATAAAACCTATATTTTTCAACCAAAACGACCCAAACTTTTGCCCTCATTAGAAAACATTCAATCCCATTGAGGTAATTTTTTGATAATTTTAAAATGATATTAACTATTTTCCCTCCCGCTGTCTCATTTAACTCGCGTCCCATATCACTTCACCCTCCCCTATTGCACTATATTATAAATATGTGAACAAAATTTGGGGAAAATAACATTTGCTCGAAAAATTACTTACATTAATCACTCTTTATCGTTGCCGGTGTGATTTTAGTTCACGCCTGGGAAATTTAATTAAACAATTTAAATCTACATTAATTTAATCAACACAATTACATGATTTTGTAGTCATATCGAGAAAAATGTACTTATCAGTCATTGTTGCTTCCTCGCGGAAACATCGTGCCGTTGTCGTGGTCGATAACGTACTGACCAGTCTTTCTTTTCCCACATTTATTCAAACATACCCAGGGTGGTATTCCAAAAGTCGTTATCTTGATTTTAAACACGGTGCCCAGCTTTCTCGAGTTTCGCCTGGGTGCTTCACTTTTCAAAAACTGTAATCATGCTGCTTGTATTACTCCAGTTTTCAGCAAGATATACGCCTGGAGGATGCTTTTTGAAAGATTGAGTTTTCGTCGTAATTTCTCATTTGTCCACTTCGGAACGTGTTGATTTGGGTGATATTAATGTGGGTCATTCAGAACTCCCTCACAATGTTTAGAGTTATGTGAATATGCTTTCTTTACTAATGCCATAAAATATGAAAAATCTTCTTTTCTCGTTCGCCATTCCACTACCATCTATTTACTATGCTATGATCTTGTGATCAGTGAAAAATTGGTTAAAAATACTCAATTAATGATTAATTTCACCAATTAATTTACTTGCCAGCCATTCAACCAGCTCAGCCTACAATGCAATGACCATTTCATGGACTATCAGCCCTAAATGGGAGAGAACCTCACTTAATGAGGAGTAAATTTAGGGTAATGCGACGAATTAAGATGGAATAGAACCTCCCTTAATGAGGAGTAAATTTAGAATGATGCAACGAATTGAGATGGAATGGAAACTCACTAAATGAGGAGTAAACTAAGGACAATGCGGTTGATTGGGATGGAATGGAACCTCACTTAATCAATTGATGACTATCATCGACTATCAAACAGTCGGGTCTGAGGTTTTTTGTAATAAATCGACCACCCACACTATCAAAAGCACAAACCAAATATAGTGACCAAGGCCCATTTTTGGTGGCCTTTGCCACATTTCTCAAATTACTACTTGCTGCACCGCGTCATCTAATGATTGTAGAAGACTTCATCATTCATGTTGATGGCGTAGACAACTCCTTTGCCTGTCAAATTCTTTTTTTAATCTCATCATTTGACCTAATGCATCATATTAATGGCACCACGCACGACAACACACACTGGACCTTCTTTTAACACGTGCATCTGACACCATCACAGTAGACTGTCAAACCGATAGTTCCGTCATCAGTGATCACATCCCAGTGCAATGGTGCTGTAAGATTGTTTGGCCTGTTCTACCTACAAGGTTAATAGCTTTCAGAAACCTGAAAGCTATATTGTTATGTTGAAGTATGGCCTTCTTGATACTACTCTGTTCATGCTGTCCAGCTGAAGATGTCAACATGCTGCTTCAAAGCATCTCTGTCTTGGCTACCCACTGGATAAGCATGCCCGTCTACGCTCTCGGACAATAGTCTTACGACCCGACAACCATTGGAACACAACAAAAATTGCTGAAGCGAGACTTCACATTCGTTGGCTCAAAAGACACCAAGATAAACGTGAGATTGACCTAAAAATCTCACCTTTCGACGCAAGAAGATTAAGAAGTTAAAGATGCAACGACTCACTGCTTCTAAAAGGCCACCTTTAAACTACCTGCACACACGTCGCCCCAGAACTTTTTGAAAAATTCGGTGCCTACTTAATTTGGGAATATAACAGAAATTCGAGACAATCTCAAAGCATCCCAATCAACTTACAATTCAAATCATTACTGTGACCCACCTTTGTCTGGTGCAGTTTTCTCCTTCTCTTTTCCTGTGAGGGTTTTTTGCGCCGAGAGAATGCTGAAAAGTGGAGAACATAAAGCCGAAAGGCTCGCGATTCTTATTCATGGTAACATACTATGCATTTGACACACCTGTAACACAATTTTAAATGAATAACTAAAGAGGACAAGAGTGAGACTGACAGATACCCCACATCGAAGACAAATTTCGGAAGCACATCCTAAAACTTCACACTTAATTTTCTTAATAATGCAACGGCCACCGGTTGTAGCCGTAAACACAGATTTGCAGATAAAGCAACTGATTTTCAAAATTCACAATAAGAGAAGAATAACTATCTTGGGTAACAATTAAATTGACACTGTAAAATTAAAACGCCCCCGTTACTAGTGATGCACTGGGCTGTGCTGCCTAATCGACCATTTTTAAAAGTCACGTTAGGCAAATTTTTTTTTTCTAAAGGGAAAAAAGGCAAAACGTTATTTAGGCTAAATGTGTGTCGTCGGTTAGGCTAAAACAACGTTCTTTAAGCAAATGTATGCGTCAATTAGGATAGAAGTTTCGCCTAATGGGTATGTAATCTATTCCGCTTTAATTGTGCATTTTTCTCCAGAGTCTTCCCTGATGCAATGAAACATGCCAAAGCCATTCCTCTTCTTACAAAGTCAAATCTTGATCCGAATGACATAAGTAAATATCGTCTTGTATATCTCGTATCGTTTGCCCACAAACGTATCGAACGTAGCGCTTCCCTAAAATTACATTCTATCTGTGTAAAAATTCTCTACGTGTACCTGTGCACGTGTCTGCTTACCAACTTGAAACTTCCTTAATTAAAGTTGTCAATGACATGCGATTTTCTGTTGATAATGGTAATGCTGTGATCCTTGCTCTTCTTGACCAGAGCACAGCCTTTGATTTTGTGAATCATAAAATACTAATGCAACGTCTACAGCAGCAGAGATTTGGCTTCAATGACACCGTCCTGGTCTAGTTTGCGTCTTACTTATGTGTCCGTCAGTAATAATCTGTCTCCGCTCAAGGAGTTACCTATTCGTCTCAGCTGGTATCTTCTGGCGTACAACAGGGGTCAGTCATGTGGGCTTCGGTTTATACACACTCTATAGCAGCCCAGCGAACGACATTGCAGAACTGAATAGAGTCAAGGTGCATTTCTACTCTGACGACACACAGGAATAAACAGAATTCAAACCAAATGAAAATGGTCCGAACAACGTTCCACCTATGGCTCTCTCTCAAGTTTCAAGCTGTATTAAGAAAACTCGGCATTGGGCTACCTACAACTATGTCCAATTCCAAGAGGAAAAAACAGATTTTATACTTGTGCACTCTGATTTCAGCAAAAACAAAACCTTTTGGCATCCCACTACTCGTTGGCGAAGCACAAATCATACCCTCACCCACAAAGAGAAATCTGGGAGTGATTCTCGACTATCATCCGAACATTGAGGACTTCATCAAATTAACGTGTCGCTCAACCTTCAACCAACTCTCTAGAATTGGAAGGATTCGAAGGCACCTATCCAACCAGTAACTCGTGCAAGCTCTTATCTTGTTACGTCTCAACACTACTGCAACTCACTACTTATTGGACTGCCTGAAAGCTCCATTAAACCACTCCAACGGGTTCAGAACTGCTCTGCTAGACTATTCAGAAGATCTCGTAAGCACAACCACATCAAACCACATCTGCGGGTCCTCCATTGGCTCTCAATTCCTTGAGTGGATCGAGAGAAAAGATTGCTCTGATCATATATCAATGCCTTAATGTTTGTGCCCCTGACTATCTGGTGTCTCTTTTATCCTCTTCTACTACCGGACTTGGCATCTGCTCTGCTGATACCAGACTCCTATCTATATCCAAATTCAGGCTTTAATCGTATGGGGGATGCCGGCGCTCCTTCTCTATCAATGCCCAGCGAATATTGAACAATCTCCCCTTACGAGTGCGTCTTCCTCTCTAACACAATTTCGATCCTCTCTCAAAACTGAAATTTTTAAACGTGCTTTTATGTCTTAAACTCTGTAAACTGCGTGATTAACTTCTGGTCTGTCGGATTCAGAGCGCTTGTCCATGTATCACATGGAAAACGTGCATAGTAAATACACTATTATTATTATTAATGAGAAGTAAATTTAGGATAATGCGATTGATTGACATGGGAAGGAAACTCACTTAATGAGAAGTAAATGTTTGATTATGTCGAGTACATATTAATACAAGCAAATATGACCAGAGGGAACCTTATAAATGTTACAGCGATGAGACGATTTAAGAAAAGAACGAAGAAAAAAAGAGCCTTTTTGTTTTTATTTTATATTAGTATTACGACTCTCTTTTAGATGGCAACGGATAGGACGGAAGCGAGAATTTGTTGTTTCGGAGAAACGGGTGGAATTCGAGTTTGCCAGACTACGAAAAAAACTAAACTATAATTATGTTATGTTTTCTCTTCTCTCAAGAAAATTGACAGCCAAATAGTGGACTAGTCCGTTAAACTTTATGAACCGAGTCTTGTTGTGTGATATCTCCAAAACGTCAATCAAAACACACAAAATGGAAATATAAATCCCAATCAGAGGAGACACCAGGTCAGACTGCGGCTTGATCACACAGGCGGTGAACCGTTCATTCGTTCACTGAATCACGAGCACGAGCAAAAGAGAGAAAAGAAAAAAACAAGGTGATTTCACACACGAGGGATTCCATAACACAAGATTTTTTAAGGTTAACGTAACCACAAGAAGAACTAAATATGGAAAAACCAAAAAAAAATAGAAGAGCGATTTTCATAATTATCCCTGACAACTGTGGGGTGGGGGGCTTTGCTGCTGCTGGCAATGGGTTCAATTGCAAATTGACGGAAGAGAAATTTAAAAAAAGGGAGAAACAAAACAATGGGCCGACGCAGCACTCGCAAGGGCGCGAGTGAGAAGTAGACGCATTCCCTAGTAGGGTTAGGGACAAGCGCTCCTACGAGTTTCTGCACAGTACGATTACAATTGCCTTTCACTCTCTCCCCACCCGTTCCGGAGATATTCTGGAAGTTCTGCACAAGCACTGAAAAGTTCATCGCAACATAAAGGACAAAGACGCAACCATGTATTCCACAATTCATTGTAATGCACTTTGTAATACACAATTAATTGACTTTTCAATAAAAAGGACCAATGAAAAGTTGTCGGAAAAGGGGAGTTTACCCGTTTCTATCTACATCGGGTTTCCCTACAGAGATAAAATACATTTTGGTTTCGTAGGTTGGTCACCAGAAGCCATAGGAGATCGTCCCACAGTCAAAGGGGAAAAAAAAAGTAAAAACATTGTGAATGAATCTCACGTCATCAACGACGACAACAACTGGAAACTACGGAACCAGCTGCTTCTCTTTGGCGTTACCATTTATTATTTTTTTCGGTCAAAGTCTAAAGACAGAAAATGAAGATTGAAGGCCAATAAACTTCATAAAAATATTCAAAATATCTAATTTAGGAGAAAGTTTTTTTTACTTGTCTTTTTCTTCCCCAACTTACGCTCGGGAAGAATGGACCCAAAAAACCTGAAATTCAAGTCGAGACTCAAATTACGTGAACAACTTCAACCTTCCTAACCAATAGGAGCTGAGTGAATGAACTCGATACTATCAATTATAGATATTTCCACTTGCTATAACGAACGTGTCGCCATCTTTCTCGAGTTATAAAACAACAGTTTAGTTTATGGAATCAAACGTTGTGGTGTTTCTGGTGACCTAGACATTGAAGACATTAAAATGCGATTAGTGAGGAAATTAGTTGACATGATTGTAGAAATCACTGAATAAGGACGAGGAGATGACTCACGACGAGAATCAGATAGTTTACGACAAGGAGACAGAGTTTTTTTATTGTTCTGCACAAAATTGTTGAACCTTACTTCTTTTGGTGACATGTGAAGTGTCAAGAATTTCTGGACGCTTAACAGAGACCCATCACGAGCAGAAATTGTCTCTACACCATCTCCATCGCGTGAACCAGCAGCAACAGCACCATCTCCGATAGCCGCACCAACATCAAGCAGCGCCAGAACACTTAACATAATGGTAAATGTCGCAGAATCTTTCCATGAAGGCGAAACATGTTGGGAAAAAGTAACTGAAAAAAGTATTAGTTTTGATTATGCATAAAAAATAAGATAATAAAATTTATAATTTTAAAATAAAAAGTGCTACATCCACAACATGTCCCATTAATGGCTTCCGCGCGATGTTCAGACCACATTGAGAGCAAAGAGAAGTCGAGATATGATCCATGGTAAGTGGTTACAGTATGGAATGGTGCAAAGACTAAAACAAACTGATGAATTTTCACAGAAACCACTGGACTATATAATGGACTATATCTAATTTTTCCTTACTCTTCCGCTTCGCCGCTCCGCTTCAGTATTTAAAGTTTCTCCTTACGTCACCAACGGCCAACTTCCTTGCTTGTATGTCACCGAACAGAATGTCCACTTTGGTATTTCAAAGTACTCTAGGTGGGTAGGGCTCTATAAGGATCATACCACCCTGCCACAAGGTCAAGGAAAAAGAGTGGTGCAAAATCGTAACAAATTTTAAAACAAGAATTCATGTAAGACATTGTATTCAAGTCATTGGTATTTTAGCTCATTTAGCTTTTAGTCATTCGATGAATAGAAAACGCAGAGTGGTTCAGCAAAATGACGATCTCAGGTGGAGAGAAAAAGGAGCACTTTGTTCTTCTCCCATATTGTGAATTATAAAGAGGAGCGAACATATGCACACCAATTTATCCTAGACCAATTTTGTCAATTCCATGTAACACGATCTTACGTGCAAGGATTTTAAAACGGCCTCAATCTCCATAGAACATGCTTGCATTAAGTATCGGGCAGTGCACAGTAACATCATCTCCGCTTCTCCTCATTGCCTACGAAATTTATATAATAATACAAGAAAAAAAAACTAAGGATTTAGTTGAATGGTATAATTTATTTATTACTTTTCATAAACGAGCAGCCCTCATCATCCCCGAGACCATTTTTACAATATGCGTTACTTTGACGATAAAGATAGGAGGAAAGAAGAAAGAAGATAAATGCGGCATGTTTGGTGAAGTAAATTGGGTTGTCTTTGTTTGAAATGTTTTTGAGAAATCTAAATGAATACGTGATAAGTCTATTACAATTTAAGTTATATCAAGTATTTTCGTACGGCAGCACACCCACCATGGACAACGTCAGAGTAGGAAGAAGGGTGAGCTGGTTGAGAAGAGCAATGAGCTGGGCGAGAACATTGGAGCGATGAGGCTGTCAGTAGAAGAAATTAGTGATATAATTAACAAATGATTCATGGATTCAAGCATGGCAGAGTTATCAACTGACGGAGATGAAGCTGGGATGGAGCAGATGGAGCTACTAGTAAAGCTGATAAATATGCTGCTAGTTCATATGCTTCAGAAGAAATCTCTGGCCAATAAAAAAACTGAAGTTGAAATAGGACTGCTAGCCTGGAGAAATTGGACTGCTGGGCCTGGAGAAATAGGACTTGAATAATCAAGTTAAAAAAAAAAAAAAAAAAAACAACAAACAAAAAGCAAGTCCTATTTCTACCAATCCTGTTTCAACTTAATCTGAAAACCTACTTTACTTCTGCTGTCATTCTTTTTCGTTAGAGTAGGCTAACGTCCGAAGTTGCCGGTTCACTGAAATTGTGAAAAAAAAATTGGATGTGAAGTAGTAATAGTTTCTTCATGGCGGGTTATGGAGTTTCGCCCGATTCTGTTTTAGTTTTAATTTTTTCCGTTTAAATTTTTGTCAGTTCACTTAGAAATTGAATTACAACATTCATTCGTTATCACGTAATCTTGTAATTTTTATTTGACCTCGATATCTGCAAAGTCAAAGTCGACAACTGCCAAAGGTTTTTGTTCTTCTTTGACATGTATTGGGGGTGTTGTGTTTCTGGTTGTGTTTCCAAAGGACTGGAAGGAGTACCTTTATTTCGTTTTCCAAAATGTAGTGAAAAATTAAAAACTGCTTTGCAAAAAAAAAGCACGAAGAATTGATTGGCTTTAAAAGCTTAACACGAAGGAATGAAGGAAGGAACTTAAAAACAAAAACACTCGTGTTTGCTCTCGTCATTTCGCATCTGGTTTGTTAATCAATGTAGTTTATAATCATTTGCATAAATAACAGTGTTTGAAATATCATTTTTATAGCAGGTATGCCATGTATGAATTCTTTTGATAACTCTCACCCAGACTGGGCACCTTCACTACACATCAGAGAGTCTGTTTGTGACAGGATTGTACATAGAAACATAAGTCGACATTCCAGAAGGCTTCAAAGGGAATCAAGAAAATTGGAACAGATCAATGTGACATTCATCCCTTTATTTAAAGTTTGTGATAACATATTAAATAATGCTTTTGTTCATGTATTATTAGGCTGTCGTAAACAATGAAAAGAGTGCAATCTGAAAGAACCATGAAAGAAGCAAAAGAATTCTTTATTTACCTAATGATTTTAAGTGCCGAAAAAGACACTGTGTCCAATGAAACCCACAGCAAAAAACTTTGACACCGACACCAAATTCTTTTTCAATGGAAAGCCAAACTGCTTTCTCAAAATCTACAACGCATTCTTCAACGTTTAACCTGTAGCTAATTAAGTTAGTAAATTAAAGTACTTTATATTTGCAACATTAAGGGTATAAAACCTATTTCCGAGGATAACGGTTCTTCCAGGGAAACAGGAATTGATGAAATCCGATGCATATTGTCGACAGTAAAACCGTCTTCTGGAGTGAGCTTGTTTAAATCAAACGCTCCTACACCAAAAAAAAAACAATAAAATAAAAATAATATATTTTTGCAATAAATCAAATCACCAAATGGTTTTAGTCATTTCCAAAGCTATTTGCCGAATCGGTTGATTGGCAACAACTACAACGTTTTCCGCTGCATGATCACGACCAACACGCCCACCTCGCCATTTCACCACCTTACCAGACTCAGCACTCAATTCAAAATTGGCAAACCAAATTGGTTGTTTTCTTGCACATTTTGGCCTCTACATTGCTACATAAATGAAACATTACAAACAATGAGAAAAAATTCAGACCACCATAATTTTGCCGCGAAAATTACCAAAGCTGAAAAAATTTATACACGGCACACAGGAAAGATAAAGCTGACTTTTCTCCTTGGAGTAAAGGAACAAAGTGAGAAAAATTGGAACAATAAGATTTGGCGAGTGGTGGTGGTGCTGAAACAGGTTGTCAAATTAGGGTAACTAATAAACAAAGCGAGAATTTCTAAAATCGGCAGTGGTGCCGAAACAGACAAATACAGTGCCGAAAGGGACAAAAGTGGTGCCAAACTCGACGAACTGCTATGCCAAAAAAATGTGCCGAAACTAGTGGCAACCGCTAATGATGTGCCCAATGCAGTGGTAAACAACGAACATGATGTATAGTATATTTATTAAACATTTTATTGCTTTGTCGCAAATCATAACTATAACTTTTTCTTTAATTCTAGCATAATGAAATACCTCTAGTGTCTGATATATTTGAAAGTGAAAGTAATGATTTTGCATCTGAACAAGTTCCTCATTTTTGTGGTGTGGAAATCAGCGATGAATGTAACAACGGTGTTGAAAACCTACATGAAGTACATTTAAACCATAAGAAATTTAGTATTTTCATTTTTATATAATGTATTATATAATGTATATATTTATATAATGTATATTGCGGTGTTGAAAACCAACATGAAGTACATTTAAACCATAAGAAATTTAGTATTTTCATTTTTATATAATGTATTTCATTAGGCTACTACAGTCTACAAAATGTTGGAACTTATGACAAAGGAAAGGGATTATCTACTTGTTGAAAATGAGAAATTACGTAGAATGAATGAGCAGTTAACTGCTTCTGAAAAAATCCTTCAACAACAGTTGAATAATTTGAATGAAAGAGGAAAATGCCAGTTATTGGCTGAAATTAGTGTTGATGCGTGTTGCCTGAGTTGCCTGAGTTGTGATTACTGTGTTGCCTCTTTTACACAGGGCTGAATACCTTCAATTTTTGTATGGGCATTTTTAACTCACTAAAACCAGCACTAACCTACGACGGTAGATTTTCATTAAAATTAGAAGAGCAATTCCTTATCACGCTAATGAAATCGTTTAAACTTGTCTAAGAAAGACTTGGCGTACCGTTTTAATGTTAATCACCAAACGATAACTAGTTATTTTGAAAAATTTGTTAACGCAATGTTTATCAGATTACCAGACGTTTTATTGCGCTGGCCAGATAAAGATGCAGTGTTAAAAAACGTTCAAGGAATTCTCGATGGAACTGAATTAAAATCAGAAACTCCCGGAGACAAAATTGATGCTGTGTCATGCTATTCGTCATATAAAAGTCATCATACAACTAATTTTCTTATTTTCTGCACACCTCAAGGATCTGTATCTTTTATCTCAAAAGCATATACTGGACGCGCAATTGATGTTTTTACTGTTAAAGACTCTGGATTTTTAGATTACGTTAGGCTTGGGATGGAATTTTTAGCTGATAGAGGTTACATAGTACTATAATTAAATGTTCTCATTTCGGAGAACACAAAAACCGCGGGAAAGGAATGAGAGAGATTACAGAAGCATACGCCTGTGGATGCAAATTTGAAATTCGTATTTCTTTCAATAATCAATTTGAAAAATACGTTGTCTACTATTCTCACCTTTTCCACAAAAATCACCCAATTTCAGAAGAACTAATATTGATATATCAGATATAAATAGTAAGTATAGTATCACGTCAATCCAAGCACAGATTAACTTTAAACTTTTTTTGTAGGAATATTCCACCTGAGGCTTTACAGTACGCTGAGAATGCTCTAATGGCCGGTGTTGTTATTGACAGAATAAGAAACAGTTGCATATAAACTAAAATTGCCTTTTGGAATCAAAAACCTTGCACAATATGAAACAAAAAATAGTTGGTTTACTGAAGGACGAATGGAAGGATGCTGCCCGCCTTTTGAAAACATATGCCGAAATGGGATGCACTGTCAAAATTTTGCACGACGAAGACATTATTACTACGATATTCGTGCAAACGAAGAATCAGAAGGAACTGTGTTTTTTTCAAATTTCCAGAAGTGGTTTTACTCAACTCCACTTTTCGAACAAATAAATTTAAAATGCCGTTATTTACTTTAATGGTAGTAGATAATTTTGGTATAGGCTAACCTGTTGGAGTTGTCTTCATGAAAGACGAAACTGCAGCTAACATCCAAACTGCCTTAAAGATATTTGCCTCGGTATAATCTATTAAAATAATAACTTGTGTTTGATTTTATATTTCTATTCACTTTTACTTAATTTTAATAGTATAACGATGTCGAAAAAACCAAGGTGATCGTCACGGACAAGGATTTCAAAGAATTGGCGGCAGTCGAAGTTGTTATTAAATATGCTAGAAGTTTGCTTTGCCATTTCCATGCGCTTTCTGCGGCACATAGACGAATAAAAGAAGAAGGATTGCATCAGTGCCGAAGAAGAGAAATTTACAAGCTTTTTGAAGGCGCCGTTTATGCGGATAACTAAGAGGCGCTAAAAAAATTTGAAAATGAACTTTGTAGCCTTGAAGAGGCTACAAAGTAGCACACTACTTTAAAACCTGTTGGCTTAATTTAACAGAAATGTGGGCTACATTTAACAGAAAAGACCTTTTTACAATGGGGAAAAACACAACAAATAGGCTTAAACGCTACCACCTCACTCTTTAAAAAACCACGCAGCATCGCCAATTAAGATTTCCGGAACTTTTGCAAATCCTTCTGGATATTTCCCTTCTTCGTGAAGCAGATCGTACCCGTAAGGGTTTAAAGTCTTTGGTTCGGTTCCCTACTGGTGTACTTGATCCTTTCATGAAGAAGATGACAAAAACCTTTACACCATTTGCCAGTTAACTAATAGCCGATCAGTATCATGCTCCAAAGGGATTATACACATCTATAACAGTAAGAGATTTTTAATGACATTATGTATAGCTTAACTTCGTCTATTAAAAAAAAATAGGATGAAGATTTGGATTCCTATATAGTGACAACCTCAAGAAACAACAATATAGTAAATTCCTGATTAAATAAGTGTGACTGCACATTTTTTAAAGGATACAATCTTCCGTGCCGACACATCATTTACTTAGCAGTCAAAATGGACAAACTACTTATAATTGAAGGCAACCAACGTTGGCATTTATGGAATGAATCTGAGGTAAAATTAAATGTTTTAATGATTTGTAAAGGAAATTCCCTGATGATAACTTAAATTGCAGAGTCCGGAAGACAAAACAGAAGGAAATTTTTGCGAAGAGTAGCCTGAGTTAATTGCAGAGTCCGGAAGACGAAACAGAAGGAAATTCAGGCGAAGAGTAGCCTGAGGTTGGGTCTCCAATGTCTTTATTGGCCAAAACAAAAAATAAACCCCGTAAACAAGTGACGAGGGAGCAAATGTTTACAGAAAGTATGATGCTGTTCCGTTCAATGGCGAATAGTCTGCAAGATTTATCTCTCCCGAGCTATCAGAAGAATATGAGAATGTTAACACAGATACATTCATATATTATGGAAATGCGGTCATTTCATTTGACTCTTTCTGCATCTGCATCTGGGCCTGTGTCAGTTCAAGAAGAGCCTTTGGTTGATTTAGCCGATGCTGCCCGTGCTGTTACTACAACCCAGTTTACTACACCCGAGGAACTTGGTCTTGGTGAAGTTGGACCAGCGTCAGCCGCTATAGAAAATCCTGATGAACTTGTTTGGCCAGCCGCTATCGAAAATCTTTAGGGACTTGTTTGGCCTGTCACTAGCAAAAATCCCGAGGGACTTTTTTTGCCTGCCACTATCGAAAATCCCGGGGAGTAGTTACTACACCCGCTTGTGAAGCTATTGAAAAGCGCACTAGAAAAAAAGAAACAAATAGAAAATAGGGGTGAAACAGAACAGAAACAAAAGGATAAGGCGAGCTCCATTAAGGCTAAGTGATTACCATACAGAAAACCCAGACATTGAAAATTTAAAACTGTCAGTGATTAAGAAAGGAGTTGGGCGTCCAAGATTGACAAGAAGAAACCTAGACGACTACAAAAAACTGACCTTGGCTTTTAAAGATAAAACTAAAAGTGAGCAGCAATTAAGTATGCGATATATTTGAACTTAAAATATTGACGTTATGAAATCGTTTTAAAAATACTTTTTATAGTGTTCCTAGGCTGGGTAATCGCCAAGAAAATTTTTAAAGACAAAATGTTAGTCCCAGAAGAATTATTGAAGGTACTACCCGAACGAGTGTCTTCTGCGGTAATTTCAGAGAAAATATCTTCTAAGCTTGAAGGCAACCAAGGTATTCCAAGATAATTTGGTGAAAGCGATCCATTGTTACTTCCTTTACGTCCTGAGTCACTTCCCTCACGTTCCAGAGTCCACTTCGGCATCTTCTGTGGTGTCGTCCACTAGTAGCCGCAGTGTTGTCCACCGAAATAGTATTTCTATCAAAGTAGTTGTTGGTTGGTATTTTGTTTTAATAAACCATTCAGTAAGCATTTGAGGTAGTAATACTTTGGAATAAAATAATGCTGACTTGATCCTTGTCTCTTCAAAAACGTCTTTGTCAGGAGTGACAAATGCAACAGCGATGTCAACGTCGGTGTATGTCAAAAAAACACAAAAAATAGTACCTGTTACTTACATTTGTGCCTGATCTTGGTAGTAATAAGGATGTTTATAGTTCAGGGATAAGTTATAACCCAAATCACCAGACTGATAGGTGAAAAAAAAATCCTTATTGGCAACGGCAACCTCCGACAACTTTTCAAAACGATGACTCCAGACATATTTTGCTTCAATTACACCTTTTCCGTGGCATGGACATGTGAAATACCCGTCAGGGGAAGCAGCTAGTCCTTGTTGTTCTGTGCAAATGACGAATCCAGCTTTTGCTGTTTGAACCCTGGATGAAGATTTCTCTTTTTGATAACAGCTAATCCCTTCTTGATTTAATTTCCTTCGTTTACGATGCAATAACTACAATAATTGCAATATCATTAATATAACTCTGCAATACAAGAGTTTTTGCTTACTTACTTGATGGGTGGTGTAGATAATTGTTTACCAGGAAAACATATTCTCTTAATCAAGGAAATAGAAGGCTTGGGCAGATTGGTATGGCAAATTCGATAGAAAGATCCTGTGCAATACCAAATTCTAATGTCCAACTAGAAGTGAGACTTCCTTTGCTTTAGAGTTAATCTCTCTACTTCGATTGCTTGCTCTTTAGTGACGAACAGGACTTCTCTTTGTAAGCGATCACATTCTGCAACAACTTTTTCGTAACTTTTTCCTTTGGCAAAATCTTGTTTGTTAATAGATATTAAACGAACTGGGATTTCCTTAGGGACGAAGTTGCCAGAAAATGTGTCCATGACATGAAGTTGAACTGCCCTATTCTTCAACAGTATCTCATTTAACGCATTCTTGTCTTCTTCGTTCATCTTCTGAATTGATGAATATTTTTCGTTTTTCTTTTGAGCAGTAGGACTTGTACGTTTAGAGCACTTGAGTTCAGAAATGCTAGTCTTTAAATCCTGAAAACAGTAACAGATTTAGAAAGTGAATACATTAATGTTTTTGAAGAAAAGTAAACTTTAAATTGTATCACTGCTGGAATGTTTTTTTCTGGAGCATATCCATCCATTCTCTTTGGATGTGCAAGGTGTGCGAATTAGGTTCAATATACTGTAAAACAGTCCACCAACGTTGGTGCAGACACCACCCAATCTGGGAAAAGAAACTTAACAATGGATTATTTAAAACATATCGTAACTGATGTTAAATGATTAAACTCACCCAGCAGTACAAGTACAATGACAGGCACAGGCCATAATAGTTCCATCTTTACTCAAACCTCCCCACGTATTTAAGTCTGGATTGGAATTGAAGTTCATTTAATGTTTTACTCTTGCTTTTAAAATTACACTTCCTGTCCTTATTTTAATTGAACTTAGTTTGGTTAACATCCATGCTCGACCATTGCATTTGATTCTTCCATAGTTTTGAATGCTCGTAGCTGATGCCCTGTGTCATTACTTCTTTGTGCAATGAGATAGACATAAATGTCATGTTCTGTGAACGAAGGGCACAGCTTTTCGATAACAACGGCTTCTACTACCCACATTTGTTGTGCAATAAAAAAGGGACAATCTATTTCACATTTGACCAGTTTTTCTACATACTGTCGTTTGTCTTTTTCATCAATTCCCTGTGCATAGTCACTTAATTCACAGATTGTTATTATGGGCTCCCTTATCAGCCCGCCAGTTTCCTCTACAACATCCATTTCTCTGCTACAGAAAGTAAAAACAAGTCTACAAAAAAATTAATAATAAAAAACTACAGTCGATATTGAGGTCAAATAAAAATTACAAGATTACCTGATAATGAATTAATGTTGTAATTCAATTGCTAAGTGAACTGACAAAAATTTCAATGGAAAAAATTAAAATTAAAACTGAATCGGGCGAAACTCCATAACCCGCCATGAAGAAACTATTACTACTTCACGTCCAATTTTTTTTTTTCACAATTTCAGCCAACTGGCAACTTCGGACGTTAGCCTACTCTATTAGTCCTATTTCACCGACTACTAACCTGGGGTTTGTTAAGTGCTAGCTCTAAAGTGCTCACTGTGAGTGATATGCGATGTTGCCAAATAATATTTAAAATGGAAATTAATGTTTTGATAAAAAAACAGATTATTGCAGACAAACTTATATATTACTATTGTGTTTATATAATGGAGGAAGAAATTCAATTGATTTTCACTGTTTTCAATCAATTTCTTGGTTTGATAAACCTGCTGGACGATGATGACAATAATAACCTTATGCTTAAAATAGTGCGTAGGCGTAATGATATACTGGGTCGATATCATGAGGGACAAAGAGTTATTCAAAACAGAATTCATGAAAACAGGGAAGTTTATTATTTATCTAATATTGGTACATGGTTCCCCAGTTATCCTGCTCGCCAATTTGTTAATGATATTGACAGATTATCAAAACAAGGATTTCAGGTAATTCAAATGAAAATGTAATAGGTTTATTATTTCTTTTGAAACACCTTTATTGTATTTTAGCAACTCGTAAATATTGTTGGTCTAGTTATTCAAGGCAAAAATGTGTATACTGGGATTCCTGTTACCAACAAATTGATGATGGTGTTATGGTGTCTAGCAAATAGAGAAGCGTACAGAGTACTCTCTCGCAGATTTGGTTTGAACAGGGGAAACGTTCATTATATTGTTATGAAAACACAATTTCTCAGATTTCAGACATATTTAACAGATGGCCAACAAGAGAACAATATATTGATTTATCTCAGAGGTTTACTCTTCTTAACACTTTGGGTAAATATTTCCATACTGTTTAGTAGTAACAGCCGTACTGTTTGGTAGTAATTATATATTTTTCCTTATTATGTATAGGGGAAATTGAGAGTTTTGAAATAGAAATACGCCAGCCCCTTGACAGGTTGGCCGCCTACACTAGTCGAAAATGCATAACCACTGTAAAGGTAAAGGCAGTAGCTACCTGGGACCTAAAATTCATTGATGTAAGTGTGGGTTGGCCGGGCTCTATGCACGATTCTAGAATATATATATATAGTTCTTTATCACAAGCTATATGTGCCCGACTAGAGGATACTGACTTCCATATTTTTGGTGATACGGTACGCAGTAATATAATTAATTTTATTGAACATTTACTTACGCTTATTTGTAATACTGTGCAATAGTCTTATCCATTGAGAGAGCATCTACTGGTTTGTTACAAGCACAATCGGCCCCTAGAGAATCACGAACTGGCATCCAACCGTGTCCTGAAAAGGGATCGGCAAATAGTTAAGCGAGCGTTTTGGTTGCTGAAAATTAAGTGGCGCAGAATGAAATTTTTAAATGTTTTTCGACTCGAAAATGCTCACACAATTCTGATGGTCTCCGCACGACTTCACAACTTTGGATTGCAAGTAGATGGTTGGATCGAATATGCTCCAAAAGTACGTGACAATAATGACGACGAAGAAAATGAGGATTTCTTCGACGACAAAAAAGAAGAAATTCATTTGGGTCTAGAAAAGAGAAGGAGGGTAGCAGAAGAATTTGAAGTTTAAAATTAATGTTTGAAAAAAATCAAAATCAAACATTCTTCGATGGAAATCTAATGTTCTTTTTCACGACTGTATTTCATAACAAAACGTTACTTCTTCAGAACAGCTACACAATCAAAACAAAGTGTAAAGAAAAATAGTTCAATGGCAAATGAAAGTGACAAGATTCTGACCGGAAACTATAAACATAAACTGAATTTCAAATTGTCTCTTTGACGGCTAATCGGCAGATCCAAACTTCAAAATATACTTGATTGACCTGATCTGGAATTCTATAGTTTTGAAAAAATTATTTCTCACTGAATTTGTGAAAACATGCCATGGAAGCTTGTTCCATGGCCTTTGCTGCAGCAATAATAGCGTCGTTTTTATCCTTTGACAATTGATTTTGACTTTTGATTGATTCAATCAACTCATTGTCCCTTTACCTGCTATCTTCCTCTAGATCAATCCAACGGTCAAGATTTCGCTATTAGTAATCTTTTGACGGGATCTTTTTGCGGCGGGGTATGGCTCATTTGTGTTGGCTTTTTTCACCTTTCCTCTTGCCCGAACTCCAAATACGTATAAAAAAGCAGTTGTATCTGATTGGCCAAAAATTTCATCCATCACAGCAAAGAATAGCTATTGGGATCGCCGTCCAGACGTCTGAGTCCCTTCTTTAACTTTCTTAAGCTTTTCATTGATTTCATTGTACCGTTCCTTCATTGATTTCCACTTAACAGAGCAGAGTTCACCAGTGACAGTAACAACATTACTTTTCATGAGCTCTGCTACCTGAGTTGAAAGGAAAAAAGTTAGAAATCGGCAAAAAACCGGTAAAAAATAAAACAACCAAATTACCTCTCCCCAAATTGTCTTTTCCGTCTCGTTTTTCTTGTCAAAACGATGTTTTAAACGACGGTAGTAACATATTGAGAGATGAACTTCAGCTGGTTTCTATTTTGGCCCACTTTTTTATGTTTCGGATTTCCTCAGATTGTGTGGTGATTGACACAACAAGTGGTGCATCTACATTCAAATTTAAATTGTGAGTCTTCAATTTTACAAAAAGATAACAATTAGAAACCTAAACTTGTAGAAGCTGTCCCATCACAATGTTCTCGGAATGGAGCCGTATTAGCATCTAAACAAATAATAGATATATATTAGTGCATATGTAAGATAGGCAAATTAATTAAACACTTACTTTTCAAGATCTTCGATTGGGTATTGTTGAGACCACTGACTAGCTGCTTAATTACATAAACTTACATTGTATTTGCTGGTGCCCCAAGATGAGATGGTTGACTATTGGATGCTGACTGTGTACTAGTTGGTTTAAGTGAGACATTAGATATTGGCAGCAAATAACTGTGTTGACTTATGGCTGGTAGTGACTGCGTTATGTTGAGCTGACTGTATTTTGTGAAGCTCACTTGCTGATGCTTGGACCGTTATGTTGAGTGGACTAGTAGCTGGCGAAAATATTCTATTGGGTGGTAATGAATTCCATCGTTTTAGAATTGGCAAGGCAAGCGAGGCGCTCCACATTGAGTAGCGCCAGCACGTTGTGCCGTATCTAAAACTTCTTTAAAACATGAAACAAATTTATATATTTATTGAAAATTTATTGAAAACACAACCTTTTTAAAATTCTTACTTTGTACAGCTGGCCTATTTCGAAGATATTCGATGCCATTTACAACGAAAGTGCTTGGATTTCTTTTAGGAGGGCCCGACATCTTTAAACAACACGAGATTTACCCAATGATAGTCTGCTAACAATTTGGCGTTACCAATTTTAATTTAATTTTTACTGGGACACGACAGCTTTGTTAAACACACTTTTCGTGCCATGTCGAGAGTAGGCATGGTCGAGAGTACTCAAGGCATCATCTTATTGGGTAAAATTAAGCTAAATTAAAAAGTCACTTGACTTTTGGCAACGTCTTTTGGAGGGTTCACTGTGTGCACACTTAAAGAACCCCTGTATACCCTATAATAGGAAAAAAAACCTCATGAAAAAACTAAAATTTATCGGAAATAGAAGAAAGCAGTTTCCAACTATATGCTGCTAAATTAAATTAGTTCCATATTTGAAGTTGTACCGGTTTGTCACCCGATTTCAAGGAAATTGGCAAAAAAGACGACAATGTGTTAGGGTTTTCGCGGTCACGACCAGACCACACGTGGTCATCGACTACTTCAAAGCAAATCTATTAAATCTTCATCTTTTTTTGCATACATTTCTTTGTTTTTTATAAATTTTATTAGACATTTTAATCGGATTATTGAAAAGAATCAAAATATGTAAGTGGAGACTACTCGGCGCATCACGTTTGTTTCCATGTCCTTTAAGTGACGTATTGATTAGGCAAAAACGTTTCGTCAACTTGTGAATGTCAAATCTAGTGTTACAACTAAGCAGATATATTTTCATTCTGCAACAAAACAACTTTCGAATTTGACTGACTCCATTCTCCAATCGTCATCTAATGCAACTAATCAGATACCTTTTTCTTTCTGCAACTAAACAACTTTCGAATTTGACCGATTCTACTCTTCAATTGTCATTTAATGCAACTAATCAGATACACTTTCATTCTGCAACTGAACATCAAGTCATTCACAATAAAAATAATAACTTCATTAAAAAACACGCCAACCACAAACAATACTGATAAATGCGATAACTACTACAAGTGAAATGTAAGGCAAGGAGCTTAGAAGAAAACAAACAGAATATCAATGTTGTCCTTAAAACACTGAGTGCGCAACAATGGAGGATGACTGGAGGGAGGAAGGGCGGATGCATTCGTTTGTTATTTTGCCGGCGCCGCTGGATTGACTGAGGAATGACAGTTTTAAAGTCTCTGGCTGCGTCCAGTCGGTATTCGATCGAATTAGTTTTCGATCAGCTGATTTTGTAAATTCTTGTACAGCTGGAATTAATTTACAGATTACAGCATTGTCACTTACATAATTCATCACTTTTCCATGAGTTTTGAAATTATACTTAGTTTTCTTCGATGTAGTTTTACTTTAAGATTTAGAATAAAGGTTTCCTGCGGAAGGATAATGAGTTAAAACACTATCATCAATTAAATTTTTGTTTAATGGCACGTGCACAGGTACTTTTTTATTTTGAAATATATGGAAAGGCTATTGAAAAGTGGATGATGAGTATAGCATCACTCAAAAATTGTCTTTACTTTTTCCTTTAATTTTGCACTATCAAACTTTCTGCAACAATAATTTCTGATTCCAGTGAATATATTTGGTAATCTGTATATTTTAAAATACTTGCTCCCATCAAAGATTCGAACTCTAAATCTCATTTCTTCTCGCGTCATCTCGCGCCATCTCTGATCCAAAGAAATAATTAATCAATTTGCATTGGAAATCGTTAATCTCTCTATTTCTTCAACAGAAAACGGAGCCACTTGAACAAAAAGGGCCCCAGCAATAAAAGGAACAATATCTGGTGTGAAAAGCCACATCACAAAAATGATTTATCAATTGAAGGCCTACGAAGCAATCACGATGACAATAACCGCTTCAAATGAATTTGAAGCAAAAATAAAAAAACAAAAAAAACATTATGAAACATTTCAAGAACGTTTTAATAAAATTCAAGAAGAACTACATGCAACCTATGCTCCACAAGAAGACTACGATGAAGAAGCAGAAATTTGCAGAGATGTCAAAGAGGAAGTCAATGCTGCTAGAAAAATTTTGAAAACAAAGCAGATGGAATGGAATCATTAAGAAAGATGAAGAACTGGAAAAAGCGACAACAATCAAACAGCAACAAATGGAAAATCGGTGGAAATAGAAAAAAAAAACAGAGAGAAGAAGAAAGAGATAAGAGGACCAAACAGATGCTCCAACAGCAACAACAGTTCACCACAACCGCCATGCAGCAAATCATAGGCGGAATTCCAACAGCCGCCACGCCCAACGTGACAGTAAATGCACCAAATGGTAAATACACTCCCACAAAGGCAAATTCGCTTTTTTAAAGGCGATATCCTTGAATGGACGTCATTTTAGGAGACTTTTTATGCAGCCAACCATACTTCCAGTCTCACAACAGTACCAAAATTTGAGTTTTGTCCAAGAAAATCTTAAAAAGAAATTTTGTCTTTTTTTTGAAAATTTAGAGCTAACCGACGCCAATTATCAAATCACCATCTACGAGTTGAAAAAGGCTTACGGAAAAAAGAAGTGCTAATCAACGCCAATTTCGACAAATTGGATTCTCTACAGCCGGTGAAAGATGCGAAGGATTTCGCAGCTCTGCGAAACCTTCAACTCACAATCCAGTCCCACATTAGTACACTGGAGACTCTCGGAAAAGGAAAAACAACCTACGGAAGCCAAGTTGATTTTCTACAATACAAACTTCAAGAAAAGTGGGCGGAAAAAGAAGCCAACGATTAGAAAGACATTGATTGTGTGCTTAAATCCATCCGTGAACAAACAGAAGCAGCCGAAAAACCAAAACAAGCTAAAAACAATCTTAAGCAAAAACAAACAACGCATCCAGCTACAGCCTCGCAATTAGCAACGGGAGTCAGAATGAATTCGACTAACCCAGTAAAAAAAGAATAAAAACCACAAACTAATTTTTCTCCTTCTAACACAGGTGCGAGAGACTTCAACAAACCTTGTATTTTTTCCAACCAAGGGCATTGGCCATCAAAATGTCCCAAAAAAATTAAAAGAAAGAAAAAAAGTCATAACAGAGCTCCAGAGATGTACCAAATGTTTTGGAACGCGTCACGAAAACAAAGATTATACTTCACCACGAAACTGTAATCGATGTGGAGTATGTGGAGGACATAACACGGCACTGTGCGAGAGAAAAGAGACGAGATTCCCAGATACACCCGGAGCCGGAACATCCAGCTCCACAGTATCAGGAAACGCCGCTATAATAATAATAATAATGAATTTGATTTATATAGCGCCCTTTCCACAAACGTGATCAAAGGCGCTGGGATACATCGAAGGCAGGAAATCAGTTTGAAGGAAATGCAAGACGAAATAGATGAGTCTTTAAGTCGGAACAAAATCTGTTGAAAGTGTGGGATGTTCTGAAATATAAGGGCACTGAATTCCACACTTTTGGAGCAGCATAAGAAAAACTTCTTTTACCATACCGATCTTGCTTCGCTCTGGGGAAGGCCAAAGTACAAGAATCAGTACTTCTTAGATCGCGACTCGGAACATAGGGAGTAACAAGTTCAGCGAGATAGGAGGGGGCAAGACCATGTACACAGCGATAAGTAAGAGCAGCTATATTAAATTCAATTCCGTAGCGAACTGGTAGCCAATGAAGTGTTTTGAGGTTCAGAGTAACTGACTCATACCGAGTTGTTCGCTTCACCAATCTGACTGCTGAGTTCTGAACTCGTTGAAGACGATCAATCAAATTCGCAGGGATACCATAAAAAAGTGAGTTGCCATAGTCCAAATAGGGAAACACAAGCGAAGAAACCAAAATTGCAAAGGTAGCATTATCAAAACATTTTCTCACACGACCGATCTGATGCAGTTGATAATTAGCCAATCTGCACACCTTGTTAACATGCACCTCCAGAGTTAAGTGTGAGTCGAGAATCATCCCCAGATTTCGAACGGAACCCGCCGGCACGATCTTCACATCACCAATAGAAAGTGGAAGAGGGAGGGGCTTCTTCGACGGATGCGAAGAAGAAACCAAAAGGGCATCGCTCTTGTCCTCATTAAGCTTCAACTTGTTCTCGAACATCCATGAATTCGTGTCTTCTGTGCAGCATTTTATCCGTCGATAAGCCTTGATTTGGTCTGCCCCGTCCTAAGATATCTCAAACTCAGTGTAAATTTGAGTGTCGTCTGCAAAATAGTGAGCGGATAGTCCATGTTGTCTTATGATGCTATGCAACGGCGAGTTGTAAAGTAAACCCAGAACAGAGCCCTGAGGGACACCAATATGAAGAGGAGTAGAGGACGAGGTAACACCCGAGATTGATACAGCCTGAGATCTGTTCGCAATATACGAACGGAACCAGAGCAGCAGTGCCATTCCAGATACACCAAACCGAGCCTCCAGACGAGAGAGAACCGTCGGGTGATCCACGGTATCAAATCGCTACCGTCACCACAGCATATGCAAGTAAGATTGGCATTCAACAGTGACAGTTTTCGTCATTGGTCTGGTTTGCCATGCCAGAAACAAAAACCATCCTATTCGTCGACAAAGGGAGCCACAGGTCATGGGTACTTCAATCCATTTCAAAATATCTTAGTTTAAAGCAAAAAAAGGTCGAGAATCTCTCAATCAGGGTGTTCCTGCAGGAAGAAGAGAATCCACAAAAAATGGAAATTTTGATGGAATTGAAAGTACGGGGCATCTGGTAAGGAGCCCCAATATTCAATCTTTTTGCTTTCAAGTCTGAATATATCGCAAATACAGGTCCGTACATCAAGACCAGATTTGCAGAGAAACTCTGGTTGAAAGAAGAGCGATTAGCAGACGACCGATTTTATAGAATTCAAATGTGGAATTCTGGTGGGCATGGATCAAATAAACTTGATCATTGCAGCGGAGCATCAAGCCATCAACTCAAAGCCCGTGCGGACTAAGAGCCTACACCACTCAATTCGGAAACATGCTACGCGGCCCATCAAGAGAAACGACAACTCAAACGGGTCAAAAAATCATTAAACACCTCATCTCTACAAAATAATTACTCATCGACACAGGTCGTGACATCATTCACAACAGCATGTGCCAGTCAAGTGAAGTCCATGGTCCACACAGCCCAGTCGAAAAAAGGGTTTACTTCGGAGACAGGAAAATCCAGTCTCCACATCCCAAATGAAAAAAACATCACTCTCAGATGGATCAGAAATAGATTGCGACAACAAAAGGATGGAAGAAGATGAACGGATTGCTATTAAATTTGATATTTCTCTCTCTCTTGGAAATGAGAGAATTTAGCAAACCTAGATGGAGCAGATGCGGTTGAATAAAACAATCGTGTAGGCCGTTTTGAAAACGAAATCACAAGACTTTCGGATGGTCGTTATTGCACCCGATTACCATGGACGGCGGATCAATTACAAAGGAATTTATATTTGACCACAGGTAGACTCGAAAGTACGCTGGCAAGATTAAGAAAAACTCCACGGGATATCAACGACTACAGATACGAGATCCAACAACTGATTGAGAAACAGTTGTGGAGAAAGCAGACATGGAATTTTACGGTCATCACACGTATGTACCACATCATCCAGTCTACAGAAGAGACAAGTTCACGACAAAAGTCCGTCGAGTTTTTGACGGAGCAAAAAAGTCCAAATATGGGACAAGCCTAAATAAAGTGTTGGAGATCGGAGAGAATTTAAACCCCGATCTCCTTTCAACAAAGATGTAGTTCCGGATGAATCGCTACGCCTGGATAGCAGACATAGAGAAAGTGTTTTTGAACATAGCGCTACAGCCCGAGGATGCAGAAGCGATAAGGTTTTTATGGTCCGCGGAGCCAAGTAAAATTGGCTATCCTCTGATAGCCTTTCAATTGTTAAGAGTCCCATTGGGTCTCAGCCCTAGTCACTTTTTGCTTAAAACAGTTGTGAACAAGCACCTTAAATCTGTTCAGTCTCGGTATTCAAACACAGTGAATGAACTCACAGAAAATCTGTATTTTATAGGCGTGTATTCGACTAACTACCAAAGAGATCTCCCAATACAGTGCAGTTGCATGGTTATATACTAGCTGGCCGTGACCGGATGTCTACGTAATACTACCGGTTGGCTAACATTCCGACAGGATCGCATAGCGTGGTCAATGACCACGCGAAACTCTTTAAGCGTTGCTGACATGGTAGAGACAGCCAAAACAAGAGTAAAAAAAGGAGCTACGCAACGAAATGCGAAGAGCTCCGCCAACATCTGGAAGAAAAAGGTCTCAAAAATAAAGTAGTCGGTCTCCTATCCCCTTCTTTGGACAATCAGCAGAAGGTGCTCGGGATCCGATGAGATACTGGATCCGATTCTTTTCAATTTGAGCCATCTTCAATTGTTCAAGCAGCTGAAGAAAAAGGGATAGAATAATAAAACATCACAAAAAGGAAGAATTTAAGTATTTCATCCAGAATTTTCGACCCTTTAGGTTTTTTAGCCCCAACCGTCCTATTGCAAAAAAATAATTCATCGGTAGCTTTAAGAGAAAGACATTGATTGGGATGGAACTGCCCCAGAGGAAATAAAGCAATCTTGGAAGGCAGTTATGAAGAGCATCATCAATTTCAACCAGCTAAAAATTCCACGGTAGATAGGATATGGCAAGGAAATAGTGGCAGCAGGGGCGCATCAAGTGATCGAGCTATCCGACGAATCAGGATTTGCTCGGATTCGTCCAATTCGTAACTTGACGGCTTTTAAGCAGAATCCATGTGCAGCCGTTCAGTGTGCTGTGGGGACATATTTTGGGAAAATTTTATATCGGACAAAGTGGATGGTTTTGGTTAAATCAGTTCTGGCAGTGACATCACAACGATATGCGGTACATTACAGTGGCTGACTTGACAGCTATGCTTGTGGGTGTATTAGAAGTCATCAACAATGACGACGTTGAGTTAGATTTGATAGACGAATATGCATATCCAATTGCTAACAGAAATTTAGTGCTTAATCAGGGAATAAGACTTGGCCCTACGCCTTTCGTTGGAATCACCAATTATATCCAATATACTGTTTGGAGATGCTCGAACGATTTATTCAAACAGCACTTTAGAATTAGTCGAGATGCTTATGAGGAATGGAAAAAGTCGTTCTTTAATGATTAATATGTACTATCTTTAATTTATTTTAAAGGGATTGCTGCATTGGTTTACTGCATGGAAATAGGTAATCCAAATAACAATCCAGCTGTTCCCCACAACGAAAAACTTTTTTTATTTCTTTGGACCATTGGAAACCAAGAATGTTTCAGAACAATTAGAGATCAGCATGTTGAATCGTGAAAAAGGAGGAGTGGAAAGGTGAGAGTTGAAAAATTTTTGCTCGGAATTTTTTTTAATTAATTGTACTAATAAAGCGTTAAACCGTTAAACCGTTAAACCGTTAAACAGGTGACACCCATTATATTTTCCTTTCTGCCTGTAAAGTAATCATGGATCACGCCATCTATTTCGTTTGTTGGCCACATCGTGACGAAAATGGTATTAGTGAAACTTTCCAGCTACCATACACCACAGGTACATTTTCTGATGATTTTCTATTGAAATTGTTCCCGGGAGACTGGTGTAAACTGTTAACTTACAATTAACAACAATTGTTGCGAAACACCATTTTCCCAAATAAGAAATGCACATGGGAAAAACGAACTGGTAACCAACAGAGGCTCCCGCACCTACACTTTCATTGTAGGTGTGGTTGACGGCACATTAATAAAAAAGTGCAGCCCTTTGACAACTTCTTAGTATATACATGCTACAAGAAATTTTGTGCTGTCTCCCTTCAAGCAACTTGTACCAGAAGCCTCAAGTATAAATCCGTTAGCACTGCACGGTGGCGCGGATCGATGCACGATGCCCGCGTGTCTTTGTAAACAGCGAGATAGGGCAAATACTTCAGGAAAGATTGGCAGGCACCGATTATCACATAATTCGATTGGAGATCTTGCCCATCCCCTGTCTGAACGATTTGTTAAAATCATATCGAAGAGCAGGGGCAAACGAGGTAAAAGGTTTGGTGTGATGTTCTAGACAAAATGAATTCATTCATCGATAACTTCAACTTTGGTGTATTCAACTTTCAACATTGTTCGAATTTCTAATAGGAACATAAACTTTTCAACCGTACTCTGAACAGCGATAGATCTTCAATTGAGCGAGCTTTTGCTCGCTTAAAATAAAAATTTTGGCGGTTAAAGTATCTTCACATGAGGCGATTAGATTTGATACCAAGAGTCATCATTGCAACTTGCTGCCTACATAACTTCATAATAGAATCGATGGTTTTGATGAGGAAGATTTTGCTGACATCAAGAATGAAGAAGACGAGGACAAAGCGCTTTTTGATCGTGAACCATTAATTGGTCAAATTAAAAGAAATATAATTGCGTCTATGTTGTGAATGTTGTGAATGAGTACATTGTATTTCTAAGCAATTTTATTGGTTTACAATTTCACAAGAGTGTTGTGTCATTGGTATTTTTTTGAAAGAAAATGTAAAGAATTAATTAACGGGGAACGTAAATATCAAATTGAAGTTTTTATTGTCACTTTTACACTTGCCATAATGACACATATATTTGTCTGTGTCATTCCACCACCTCAGTATGAAAATGAACACGTCATAGTTCCTCCTCATGTTGTAGCGGATTTGCACAAGTTTTTGGCTAGTTTGATTTGGTTTTTCACACAAAGGCCATTAATATTCTCTAGTATTAATATGCCCAGCAATATATACCAGTTCAAATCAATAATTTCCTGCTACTTTCTTTCAACTGTTCTTTCTAACCTTCTTTTAATAATCGAGATAAATATTCGCCTAAAAGTCATTTTTGAATGGGGAAGTGATAAAACAATCACCTTTTGATTGGGAAATTTCAAAGTCACTTTTTTGCTTAGGAAATAAAAAAAATTCACCTTTTGATTGGAAAATCACTTTGGATTTTTGCATCCCGTACACTCGGCCAGAAAGTTCAACCCCTTGGCTGTATGACTGTTTCACAATGAAGATCCACTACAACCCATGGTAATAAAATTGAATATAGAGGAAATGAACATAGTCGCCGATTTAAGGGTGAAAGGGCCAAAACCGACTCGGAACGTGTAAAACTACCATGACAAAAATATATTTAAAATATTTAATTCCAACAATGATAGAGCAAAATCAAAACTATATAAAATTATACCTATAAAATAAAATCAAGGTATGATCACAGAACATAAATGCAGTATGGACCGGAAACAAACACTTTATACAGCATTGGAAATAGGAGTATGGGTTAGAAAACACGAAAAAAAAGTCAGGTTTCGTATAAACGAAAAAGGGTTATGGCTAGGATAATTTTTAGAGATGAAATCGGTACGACGGTAAGTACTAAAAGGTCAGTCGAACAGCAAAGTTTGCCAGAGAAGGATACAGCAGCCATTCTTCTTCCAACAACTTGAAACACACTGAAGCCTGGATTGCATTACTAACATTTGAATTCCCAAGTGAGGGAGTATTTCCAAACAAGTGCTGGAAGATTTTAAATTAAAATTTGAAACTGGTAATTCTTTTAATTTTCAAGCAAACTCTTTTACATGGTCTATTTTCCCGCTTACAGATTCAGACTAAAGGGCCCAGGTTATAGCGCGTGTATCGAGCGTTTTCGCATCGCAAAAGAGGCATTCAACCGCCAAAAAGCGAAAGGAGAACCAACTGCTTTGAGTGGACATGAGAAAACGGAGAGAGCCGAGAAAGAACACGGTGAAAAGACGGTACAGGTCGACAGAGAAGGGGCCGAAAAAGACTGCGAGATAAAAAAAAAGGTCGAGAGAGAGAGATTGGAGAGAGAGAGGGTTTAGAGAGAAGTGGCTGATCGTGAATGGGAGGAGCAAGAGCGGGCCCAGCGTGAATGGGACGACAACGAAGTAGCCTAGGTGGATTTAGATGAAGATGACGAAGTGTTATCGTCGTCAACGATTGCAATCGATAGCGATTCATCGGACGTTCCGCCCGGTTCCGAAACTGGAGCGGCTGCTAGAGTACATGTTTCGGGAGGCAAGATTACCGTCTTGCCGAAACCACATCCCCAAAAAGGGTTGAAACTAAGCAAAAAGACGAACCGGCCCCATCTATGAAGAAGAAGAGCAAGGCCGTAAAAAAGGCACAACACTACGTCACGCCAAATGAATCGGAAAGTAGAGCCGCAGATGAAGTGATTACAGCTCCACCCAAAAAGAAAAAAGGAGCGAAGAATGCAGCGACTAAGGAGTAGGGCGACGAAAATCGCATATGGACTGCGGACGAGATCGGAAGCCTTCTTACCATAATGGAAACCATGCTTGAAGAATTCATTTATATTACAAAATAAAAAAAAAATGTGGGAACAGGCAACAAGCTTCCCCTAATGGATAAAATTTGCAACTAATCAATTGTATTATCTACTAGTTGGCACAACTCATGAAAAATGAGGGGTACTGCAGGCGATCCGCTATGGATTGCAGTGTCAAATGTAGAAATATGAAGAAACACTACCTGACGTTGTGTGTTCCTGGAAAAGATCATGAGGAACGGCTTAGGTGGCCATACATTGACAGTATGATAAATATACTGAAAAAAATCCCACGGTGACATTAGAACAGGTCACTGATGATGTTGACTCAGTGAAAGAAATTGTAAACCCTTAATTTTAAAATTTACCAACTCCGTTGCAATTGTTTCTATTAATAGGGATAGTCAAATAAGACTGAAAAATGCTGCCAAATCATTTTAAAAAATTGTAGAAATCAAACAAAAACGAGCTGAGGCCCTCGACAGTATCGCAAAATTGCAAATCGGAAAAAAATGAAGCCATGACAAAAAAAAGCCACGGCAATCGCAGCCCTGGCTGCTCGTAAATGAATTTAGAATTCCCCAAAAAAATGTGTAATCTGTTTTTTTTTTTTTAATAAATAGGTTGCTGTTTTCGACTAAGACAATTAAAATTATTTCCGAACGACATCTTAAGATAACGTACTGAAAGGACGTGTAGTCTAAAACGAAACATACAATGTGTAGCATATTACAAAAGAAATAAGGTCCAGAAACTTACGCGGTATCTCCCAACGTATCACAATTTGTGACGAACCAACCCACCGAACCCCCTCATCAGCCACCACCCACCCAGTCAACCTCGATTTGGAGTAGGTGGGTGGTGGTTGACGAGATAAGAGAGAGAGACAGATACGACATTTGAACTGGAATACGACGCGTCAAGGACGTTGCCGTGCGTCAGGGTTGACACCCTAGCGGTGTTGTACCAAAGCGGAACAGCCGCTTCGATCCCAACCCTACCTACCCAATAGCAGAGCACCCACAGAAAAGGGAGCAAAAGGGCGCGAGCGCTCGTCGTATCGGGGCTGGACTTTTGCGTCGAGGTCGCGCTGCCTCGCTCGTCGCTTCCCCCGCACAAAACCCTGGTGAGCGGCGTGTAATTTTCGCAACAAGTCGCGGTGGACAAATTTTTGGATGACGATCCACCGTCCAAATAAAACAAGTCCGTCGTCAACAGAAAGCTCCTCCATCCATATTACAAAATTGACGGACGTACTATGCTGTTTGATGGCGGGGGGCTGCTAAACCAGCCATAATGGCCGCGATGAGTGCCGGCACTTCCGCATCGCCCACTCCACCGCAGCCAACTCGAGTCCCACTATGGCATACCGGGACTCGGTGTCCGTACACCAACGGGAATTGGCGTCCAAGAGTTTCCATTTAGAACCGTGAAGTTGGAAAAGGGCGTAGCCCATTCCCTTTTTGCGAGATGCGTCAACCTGTATGGATGTTTCCAGCGCCGGATCAAAGGGCGTCAAAAGGGTGGTGGAGCCCTCAAAGCGTTTTTGACGGCCACAAACGCGACGTCGTGATCGGCAGTCCACACAAAAAGTGTCCTGGTTCTCAATAAGTGCCGATGAGGAGCCTTTGCCGCCATGACGGCTGTGGAGAATCCGACGAGATGTTCGACCAGCCCCATAAAGGAGCACAGCTTCGTGATATTGGTTGGACTTAGAAAATCCGAAATAGTCCGAAGCTTGTCTGGATTTGCCGTTACACCACCCTGATTCTTACCCATTGGACCTGCGGACGAGTGAAATTAACTTCATCTTACTGAACGTGATCCCCATGCTCCTAGCGGCCGACAACACGGCACAGACACCTTCCACATGCTCCGAAAATAAGCTGTCAAAACGGAGTGGGTCATCAACCACTAGAACCGCGTTGTGGGCTCCTTGGAACGCCAGGTCGGCCAGCCGGTTATACTCGTCGCTGGAGCTGCATAGACCCATCGACGCTCGTAGGAATTTATATCTGCCCCACGGTGTCATAAAGATGGTTAAGTACGGCGAAGAAGTGTGGAGAGGAATCTGGAAATACCCGTTCGCCGCGTCGAATGAAGTGAAGAATTTGGCGTCTCCGGGATCTTTGCAACTGCGTCGTGTGGTATGCGAGTGGGATTTGTCGGTCGTGGTAAGTGCCGATTCAATCGCGTGTGATCTACAGAAAGGCGTAGTGAGCCGTCAGCTTTACGGGTAACAACTAGAGAGGCTGCCCAATCGGACGCTTCTGTCAGAGGAACTATAATACCTTTCTCCTCATACTCGTCTTACAACCGTTGGACTGCCGGGCAATCAGCGAATGGGATCGGTCGAGCTCCATTGACGTAATATGGCTCGGCGTCGTCCTTCAACTCAATTATCATTTCTGGTCCTTCCATGCAATTGACGAGCCAGACTGGTCGAAGACGTCGGTAAACTCCCGAGCAATGTCGTCTTCGATGCGCTTAATGTCATCTGAAGTGGGAGCCAATGGAACGAGGCCGTCGTCTACATAAGGTTGTTTACAAGGCAATGTTCCAAGGAAATTAATTTGGGTACCGCGACGTTATTTTTTTCATGAACGCGGGTAGTCTTCGTGGAGGATTCCTAAGAAGACGCCATCGTACCAAGATAGTAGGAGCCCCTCAACATCGGGGCGTGATTGTTCCTCGTAGTCGGCTAGGAACTCCCTTTTGCCCACAACCAGAAGAGGCGTCACCTTATCTGCCATGACCAGATTGAAGGTGGATGACGTGAGATCCTTCTCCGATAAGCCCAATGCCTGTAATACATCCATGCCACCAACCGTAGCTTCAGCACCGCCGTCAGGAATAGCGTTGCTAACAGTAGCAAGCAACTTGCCGGCTAGGTTGCGAAAATGTAGAGAAATGGTCGGGGCCGGGGCCCTTTGTGACTGCTGTCACCAGCGCCACCACCACTTTTAGGGCCGCCCGCCCCCGCGTCCAATTTTTTTTCGGACAACACGGATAAAAATGGTTGCTATCGCCACAGCTTTGGAATTGCTTCCCGATTGCCGAACACAGTTCATCCGTGCGATGTGCGGAACGCCCGCATGACCGACAACTGCTTGTGTCTGTCTGTCTGAATGGTCGCAAACCCCTCATGTGCACATGAGATACAGCCGGAGGGTTGCTTAATGATATTCATTGGATTTGGCCGATTCATCGCTCTGGTATATATTGATGGTTTGTTGGGACTTCAGGAATGGGCTCAGAGCCAGTAGCTTCCTTTGCCGTGTTGGATTCCCGGATTCTAGATTCCCGCCATGACACGGGTTGTCATTCGCGTATCGAGGCACCTCGCGCATACGTCAGCCGCCTCCACCAAGCTTCTAGGACGAATATAGAAGTCTTCGAACGTTTCACCTGCACTTTGTTCGCACTCCTCGAAAGCCACTCTTTCTAGGGCGATGTTCCGTTTCGACCGAATATAAGCGGTGATTTGGTCCAGCACGTCGTCTGGAGATAACACTGTCGTCGGGAGAATGCTAAGCTCACCACGATTTTCTGCATTGCTGGATCAAGGGGGATTGATAAGATGTTAACTGGTTGAGCTGGCAAAAGTCGGCCCATCGATTCCTCCAAGTGCGTAGCTGGGATAGAGAGATATCCGCGTGCAATTTGAACCCGATGGGTTGATTTGGCGTCTCTGTATGCTCCCGCCGACGCCACTGCCACCACCACTACCGCCAGAACCACCACCGCTGCCAATACCACCAGCACCAGAACCACCGCCACTGCCACTGCCGCCCGCGCCACCACCACTGCTACTACTACCAGCGCTGCCACCGAGTAACGCCGGAAGCTACTGGGCACTGCCGGCCAACTGGACCATCATCTGGATTGGTTTTGCTCGACTACATCGATACATCCGGCTGTCACCGTCACTGCTGCGTTGGCAGCCGCGACCGCTTCTAATGCATCCAACACCATCGACATAATGACTCCCTTCTGAGTGCGGGATGCTTTCGGTGGTACAGGGTTGGAAAGTGGGCGAGAAGACGACCTTAAGTTGTGCTGGTGACCAGACATAAAACAAGAAGAAACGGCACTATGCGCCCACTACCACACGGAATCACTTGGCACGGTCACTACAGTGCACTAGGCACGACGCAGATAAGGCAAGATGGCCGCCGACAAGTGGGGGGGGGGGGGGGGTTGCACGGCCAAAGAAAAAGATTTAAAAAAATAACCACGGGCAAGTGAATGTACGATCACACTCAGAGTACAGTGGATGAAAATAAGTCAAACATTTAAGTCAGTTGTGATATGAAAGATAACGAGCCGAGCGTCCCACGGACAAAGTCGTCGCGACGTAACAAAGAAACCAAGATGGCTTCCAAAGGAGAGAATTACCGAGTCGCGAGAAAAAAGGAATCCTCTTATGCCATGTTGCAATTCAGGTGAAATACTGCTCTTGATGTACTGGTGCATTAAAAAATTGTAAAAAATTTTTGTGCAGAAAGAATTCCGTAAATGTGAGCCTGATTTCATCCAAATCCCTGACAACTTTCGAAATCCACGATTCGAGGCACTCTGGATTATTCTGGAGAAGGTCTGGGGCAATTCTATGTCAGGTCTGGGGCAGTTCTGTGTCAGGTCTGTTATTCAGAATTTTGCAAAATCGCTTTTCGCAGTTACACTTCTTTCAATTGTTTATTAAGAAAATAAAGTAGACCTACCAATTGAAGAAGAACTCGATTTAAAGAGAGAAGAACTTATTTTCTTGAATTTCAACTTGCTCATAAAAAAATCTAAAAAGTTCGATTGAAAAAAATGATTTGGAGAAGTAAAAACTACGACGCACCATTTGGCTCACTACCCCTGGCTGACTTTGAAATGCCGTGGCACCACCTAGTGAGCGTATGTGTAACTACCGGATAGGGGATGCTCCTACACCAGCCACCGTGAAGTGTAGTGGATGGCGTAGTGTAGTGTGGTTTAGTATGGTAAAATCCCGATTACACTTGCCTGTCTCCCACATAGTGTAGTGTATGGCGTAGTGTAGTGTAGTATAGTATAGTGAAACCGTTTTTTTTTTTAATTTGTTCGTCCCCTGATATAGTGTAGTGTATGGCGTAGTGTAGTGTAGCGTCATAAAAAACTAAAAAGTTCCTCATAAATCAAGATGAATTTATCATTCGTCATACCAATCAAGATAAATCTCATCAATAAATTTGTGTTTAAAATTGTTTGACGGTGTATAAATGCTTAAATGTACAAAAATGTTAAATATAGAAGATCGATTGGTACAACAAAATAATGAAGGAAAGAAGCTGGTACCAGTTGGGAGTATTACACTAAAATGAGTTTCCTGTGGTATGTAATAATTCTGACCGTTAAGCTCACACAGCAATGCACATCTCCGTTCAGTACGGGATATCAGTAAACTGTTTTCAAAATCGGTTGGTTTTTCTGCGTAATAATTGTGTCCAAATTATCCCCGGCGTTTCAGGTTGATTTTTGGATATGAGGGCTTAAAAAGTTTTAGCAAACAGTCAATGCTGCCAGAACAGAGAACAGAGCTGTTTATGTCGACAATCAAGGTCTGTTACAGACATGTTTTTCGTATGTTTTTCCCATTGTTTGGGAAACAGAGCTAAAACAGAGTTTGTTACAGATATGTGTGCCAAATGAGGACTGAGTTTATTAAAGAGAACACGCAGCGTGGTACAAACACAAAGTGGTACAAGCATTCTTTCAATATTGTTGCGATTATCTGTGTACAATGTAAGCGTTTGTTTAATTTATAGGATTATGAACATGATTAACAGCTTGTAAATTGAATTGGAAACCTGTGCTCCAACAAACAACGTTAAAAAATCACAATATCTCTATCATAGCATATGGTGATTTGACTTTGCGAAATTTAAATCTTTAATCGATGTATACTGCTAAAAGTTCAAAGAAAAAGAAAAAACGCGGGTGTGCAGATAATTTACCACTGACCATTTCTAAAACTTACGAGAGGGGCTTGCTGAAGTTCTGTGGTGGAAGCTGGAAGCGTCCCTTCGTTGAAGAAGTAGTATTAAAAGAATGTAAATGAGTAAATCAAAAAAAGACAACTGCATTAAAATTGTATTTATCAAGCTAATACCTCTGGTGGGTTGGATTTGGCTTTCAGGGCATATAATACGTTTACTGGTAGCAGTAGACTAAAGTATACACATTTCTTGCCTCAGAGCTAATATTTCCTATGCCTGTACTACTGTCACCTCACTCGAAGCCAACTTCTAGGGTTGCATCTTCCTAATCCAGTACCACTACCATTTAAACGACCTCTTCAACGCTTTGCAGCGAAGAAAGAAATACGATTAGTATCATCATTTCGAGATGATAACCCTTTATCGGCCGGCACGAAACTGATGGGTGGATTCGATTCAATGCTCGATCAAAATATCATTGAGTGGTCCTAAGACCACTCATTAAAAAAAATCGGAATATCCGATTTTTTCCGGCCTAACCGGGTTTCGGCCACCGTTGTCCCGACAGGAATGTCTCTTCAGGCGGACATAGTCTCTAAAAAGAGACACTTTTTTCAAATCGAGCCGTCTAGCGGGACAACAAATTTGTCCCGACAGTTGCAAGCAGCCACAACTTGTTCAATTTTTTGTCCCGACAAACGGCTCGAGTTGTTTTCGTCATATTTGTCCCGAGAGACTTTTGCCGTTTCCTGTCCCTCTTGTGTCCCGTCAGGCGGGCTTGTCTCTCATTCATCTGGCAGAAGGAAAGGCAGGGAGCCTTACTATGAGGTCTTTACCATCGACCGGATGGTTTTCCAGTGGACGGCACTTTAAGAAAATTCCAGCCGGTTTGCAGATTTTGAGCGAGGCAGAGGTAGACGTGGTGGATTTGATGGAGGAGTTGATGTTGAGGTTTCTGTTGATTCTTGGTGGGTTGTGCGAGACAGCAGTAGACGTGGTGGATTTGATGAAGGAGTTGATGTTGAGGTTTCTTGTGATTCTGGGCGGGTTGTGCCAGGCAGAGGTAGACGTGGCGTATTTGATGGAGGAGTTGATGTTGAGGTTTCTGGTGATTCTGGGCGGGTTGTGCGAGGCAGAAGTAGACGTGGTGGACGTGGGCTAGCTGTTCCTAATCAACCGATTCCGCCAAATGCATTGGCAATCCACGGTCAAACAGGTAACAGAATTTTGTTACATTGTTGATTCATTTTGTTAAAATCAAATTTGGCAATCATCACCCGAGCAGAGCACTGCTGCTACACACTGCTGGAGCTAGAGCGGCTGGGGGTTCTACATTTTTTTAAACGAAATCTAGTATCGACTCAATCTCTCTGCTGCCTGGTCTATACTGCAGATATATTATGGCAAGTTATAGATGTGTTTAGTTTATCTTACCGGGCTTGTCCTATACATCTTTACGTTGAGGTTTCGAAGATATGTATATGAGTCAGTCAGTCGTAAATGCAAAAACAGCCAAGAAAGGAAAAACCCAAACACGGAGAGGAAGGAATAAGATCACCGTGGTGTAGAGTTTGGAAGCAGCAGGAGCAGAAGCCCAAATTAACACAGAATCAGCGGGAGAAATTCGGTGTTGGTTTTAAAGTTAGAGCGCGGTCGCGCGTCACACACACGCTGAGGCGTTAGTCTAGATATTATATGGACTCCCATCACCGTCATTTGGTGATGGGCCATCGTGAGCTGGGCAGAACAGGGGGATACAAAAAGGAGGGAAAGCGGGCGGTCTAATCTGGAAAACAAGCTGTTAGTGTTTGGCTGTGTGTTTGTGAAGGACGCCGGAGAGCTAATACTCGGCTCTCCTCCCGTGTTGAGCAGCTCGACTGCGTCAGTCGTGAGAGTCGGAAAGTCAAAGACAAAAATGTTGTTTCTTTTTTTTTTTAAAGATTATATGAGAAGGGATTGAAACACATGATAAGAGCGGACCGAGGGTAAGTTTTAGTTGGGGTGCGTGTCCGGAAGGAGAAAGATATAAGTGGTGATCCAATTTTGACTATTTACATTCATGCACCATTATTCGAGTGTCCAATGAAAGTTTAGACAAATGAACTGAATAATTAAGACGTATCGGACCTCTGTAAATTTATATCATGGCCTCTTGATTAGAAACTCAACAATATTTAGTGTGTTAGCACGGATGAATTATAACCACTCGTTTAACCTGTTGCTCCTAATATTTAAATAATTATTGGTTTTATCTGATTTCATTAAGCTTAATGTCGTACTGTTTTTAAATACAGGTTTGGATGAAGAGATCGAGAAGAAAGTACATTTTTCCCGAGAACTTTTTTCTACTATCACTGTTTTGAAGAAGTACGATTTCGTTTACTTAAATTGGAAAACTTCCAAAATATTAATCGTACTTTAGTAAAGAATAGAATGACGTGGTGTTCATGTTGTGGGCTTCCTTCAGCCGCTCAATCCTTTTCCCAGAAGATATTTGATGTCAGATTTCATAGCGTTATAAGACGTTTGTGAGTGTTCATTATCAATTCAAAAATAAAAGGCAAGAAGGCAATTAGCCTAGTGCTATAAAACTTGATTGACTTTGTAAATGTAGGAAAAGATTGAAACATAAGGTTAGAGTGAATGAAAAATAAATTTCAGTTGGGGTTTACCGGGAAGGAGAGGGTTTAGTGATGAGCCAAGATTGACTATTTGCATCCATGTCGATCAATGTACCATTATTCGAGTGTTTAATAAAATTTTAGACCAATGAACTGGATTATTTAGGCGTAGCAGACCACGGTGTATTTCTTTTTTTTTGTTACTTAAATGGTAATTATATTAATAATGTAATGTAATAATATGTCAATGGAAAATCAGGTTGAGAAAATTCGAACAGAGTAGTGGCACAATCACGATTATAACTACCTTCAGTCCCTTTAATCTTTCCGTATTTGTTAGTTTACATCTGATTTCATGGTATATTTAGGACGCTGACTAATGCTCATTCAAAATTTAAATGTGTTACGTAATACATCAAGTAAAAAAAATTGTAATAGAAAAATAGTCCCTGTCAAGTCAGACTGTTAAACATCAAGTTATGGAGAAATTTCAGTTCGGGTGTGTCTGGAAGGAGAGAGATATTTAGTACACATAATACACATACCATTTTGCCCCAATTATGCTTATTTATTAAAGAATTTTATGTTCTTAAGTAGATATGTTCTATATTGTAGATTTTTTCATTTATATTTTCTCATTTAGGGAGGCAAAGGGAAAGTTATTGACAGAGTTGGCCAGAGTCAAATATGTCGCCCTATCATTCCCGGTTACTGACTGCTGGACTTTGATAAACAATGAAGGTTACATGACTGTTACTGTTCATTATATATCGGAGAAAAAAAATTATTTCCCGTGTGCTGAACACAATCCTGGTAGAGGAAAGTAACACCTCAGTAAACTTGGCCGATATGCTATAAAAAACTGTGAGCGATTGGAATTTGACGGAAATAATTGCGGCAGTAGTTACCGATAATGCGGCAAATATAAAAAATGTAATTTACAATATTAATTTTACGTTACTAAATTTATAACTTTTCTGTTTTTTTAAGGCTATAACTTAAAACAATTGGAGGCATATTTCCTGCTTCGCCCATACACTGAGTTTAGCGGTTAAAGGAACAATCCTTCAAAATAAAGATTTTGCCCCCATTCTCACCAAATGCCGTGACATTGTGACTTACTTTCATCATAGTAATCCCGCTACCGTCAAACTCAATGCCCTCTGTACTGAGGCAAAATGTAAGCTGACACAAGACGTCGCTACTCGATGGAACTCAACATTTCTGATGATCCAAAATCTTTTTACTTTGAAAGACGCTGTGAATGATGCACTAAAGGTCATGGTCAGCTCCAACCTTTTATTTACCCCCAATGAGTGGAGTATCTTGACGGGAGTGGCCAAAATATTAAAACCTTTTGATGAAGTAACCAGAGATCTCAGTTCCCAAAATTATTCATCCATTTCCAAGGTCATTGCATCAATCCGAATTCTTCAGCGTCTTCTTGGAGAAATGCGTTTTGATAATAATTGCTCAATTTTGACGCTTTTCGAACTTAAAACTCACCTCTTGAGAAATATTACGCAACGATTTAATGAAACCATGGAAACGAGCAGGGCCCATCTTATTTCTACATTTCTAGATCCAAGGTAATACTTATCCTCGGGAGATTTATGTACTTATAATTTTCCAAAATGTCATTAAGGTTCAAGAAAAAAGGGATCTATCGGTCTACTGGTGCTGGCGGTGGTGGAGAGAGAGCCGAGATAAGAGTTGAATTTGAGTTAAGGCGAGCAATCGCCTTTCAGTCTACATCCAACAGGAATGTGGTACAGTATCCTACAAAAAAAAATCCGAAAAGGAATTTTGTTTTGTTTAAAGCCACCTATCCATACATCGGGAAACTGTGTTTGGCTTTTGACTTAAATTTAGGGGGATAGGAACAAAGCGAAAGGTGGGAAGAAAGTAATGACTGGAATAGCTTTAGGCTCGTTGTCAATTTTTGGACAAGTGACGAGAAAACCTAAAACCTGCCAAAATCTTGCACATAAAGCGGGAAAATTTCAAAGGAACTTGTCAAAAAGTCGAAAACGAGTTTAAGGCGGTTATTCATTTTTTCGCGCCATGAAAACTCCAGACAGTCTGTCTGATTTGGTTCATATTTTGGGGAGATGGGGGGGGGGAGACATGACCACGGGGTAATTGAGCCTATTACTCTTATTTTTCTTTCTTCCCAGTTCCTACCATTCGCTGTGTGTTCCTTTCCTCCCGAATTTGGGTCTAAAGCCAAAGGTTTCCCGAAATTTGGATAGGTGGCTCAAAACAAAAAATCACCGTTCGGATTTTTTTGTAGGGTACTGTACCTTCCCCAATTACAACGACTCAAAATTCGTGTAAATCTTTTCACGACACCATGATAGAGGAAGTAAATGGTGAACGAACTGGAGAGTCTTCCGACGCGACCACTTGCATCATTGTCAACATCAAGGATTGCCTAAAAAAGGCATATCTCCCATGGTCTACAGATCCGTTGCATTATTGGCTTTCAGAAAAAAGTTCCGGAAGTATCCAGCCCTTTATCGACGTGGTCAAACAATTTTTTTGTATTTCCGCCACTTCCGTTCCATCTGAGATGCTTTTTTCTGCCACTGGTGATCTTTTTTGAAATCAAAGAAGCAGGCTAAGTGCTTATCATGTTGATATGTTGTTGTTTTTTAATAAAAATGCCTGAAGCAAAACACTTACCAATAAGTCTTCTGGGTTAAAATTTCTTTGGGGGATGGGAAAGTTTAAAAAAAAAACTGTTTCTGATTCTTTAGCCTTCTCACCACATCTCCTATTGGATCAAAATCGATGACCGGCTCTTGATTCCCAGCTTGTCTTTCTTCTTCTTCTTTCTGCTGCCTCCTCTTTAATGCAGAGGTTTTAGCGGCTTTCTTGGCAGATTTTTTAACTGCTCTTGACGTCACAGTTCTTGGGTCTTTCTTCTTCTTTTAATAGTTTGTCGCCATTTTTAATCAATCTGAAAATACAGAATCGAAAAAAAAGGCAAGATTAGTCTTTGTGAATTTGCCAAAAGGATAACGATTAGTCTTACGTCCTAAGCATTAATCGACCGTTTTATTTCTACCATGCAGGGGAAAAGCATGCAAATGCAAGAGTTACCGGGGCTGATTCTTATCCAGAGCCTTTCACCGCTGTCACAGGAGTGACCTTGCGGGACAGCAGTGATCAACGCACGAATAAGAAAGTGCAAGAGGCTTTGTGTAACATTTAATTACACGAGCACCAATCTAACAAGAAGTGCTCAATCGGGATCTAAATCCATGTGAAACGGCGGTCAGAAAGGAGAGCCTTTCCACGAGCTCCTCGTAGAACGAAGTTTTGAAACGAATAGGAACCGACACTTCAGTTTTCTTCGCCTCCCCTTCGATCTAGCTTTCCACCGCTTCGGATTTCTTTCGGCCGCTATTTCGTTATCCTTTCGTTCTAAATAGTGCCTCAACAGCTTAATAATCAATTTATGAGAAGCGTTGGACAGAAAGGGGCTTTGCCAAGGAGGAATGAACTACTGCCGCAAAAAAACCGGACACTTCCCGATTTTTTCCGTTTTCGCCCATCCCAAAAGAGCTCCCCGTAGAACGAAGTTTTCCGTCGAAGCTACTTTAGAAATTTCGTGTTTCCTTTTCGCCTCTTTCGTTTCTTCGATCTATCCAACCACTGCTTCAAATTCACTACTTTCGGCCGTCAAAAAACAGGACGAACCTTCTTTTTTTTTATTTGAGGCATCATGAACACTTGAGTCATGTGGCACCCAGATCGGAAGAAAAATAAATAAGGGGCGTCGGGCGGAAAGGAGCTTTTCCATGGAGGAATGAACTACTAACGCCGAACCGGACACTTCCTGTTCTTCGTCTTCTCTCTATTCCAGAAAAGCTCCCCGTAGAACGAATTTCCGTCGAAACTACTAAGAACGTTTCGCGCCATTAGTTTTGCCTCTTTTCTTCTTCAAAATCTATCCACCCACCGCTTCAAATTCACTTCTATTGGCCGTCAACAAAGAAATAAAGAAAATTAAAAACAGGGCGAACCTTATTTTTTTTATTTTTTTTATTTGAGGCATCGCGGATACTGAAGTCGCGCGGCACCCAGATCGGAATCAAAATCAATAAGGAGCGTCGGGCGGAAAGGAGCTTTGCCACGGATGAATGGCCACCTGAATAGCCACAGGCCACTTTTCGTTCTCCTGTTGTTCGAAAAAGTGCCCCAACGGAATCAAAATTAATTCATAAGAAGCGTTGGTCGGAAAGGAGCTTTGCCACGAACGAATGAACTATTAATGCTGAACAGGACACTTCCCGTTCTTCTCTTTTACCCAATCCAAAAAGCTCCCTGTAGATCAAAGTCCGTCGAAACTACTAAAAAATTTCGCGCTTTCTTTTGATCTCTATCGCTTCTTCGATCTATCCAACTTATCTAAATTTTTTTTAAAGATTTCTGGCTGGTGGCTATTTTGAAAAATGAAATAAAACATCTTACGCAACCATCAATCTTTTTACACACCGACAGTCATCCGTGAAAGTGTCTTAAGCAGGCAAATTGGTCTACATGTTTTAGTTAGGTGTGTTTTTTTGGTATACCTTCCGTCAATTCAAGTACAATATTTCTACATTTCCCAAGAATTTATAAAAAACTATATTTTTTAGATACGCATTCATTATTTATTTCCCCTAAGCGCTCTTAAATTAGCCCGCTAGAAGAGTGGACGAGCGGCGCCAAGGGCCACAAAAGTGGACGGACGCGCACATAGTGCTAGAAAAAAGACATGCGGGAATAACCACTAAAATAGCGGAGTTTAAAATTATTTGATTATATTCATTTCAACTTATTTCTGGCATCGCGCGCTCATCCGCTATTTTAGCGTTTTTTTTATTCAAAAGAAATCGTGTTTAAAACTCTTGAAACCATTTTAAATTTTTTCGACCAATAGTGGACTGTAACGGCAGTATTGTCGTTCAATCATTTTTTTTTTAGTTTTATCGAACTGAAAATCATCGACGATGATCGATCAAATCGATTCAAAATGAGTTTGATTTCAATCAAACTCATCTTTTAGATTAACTAAATTTGCTGTCTAGCGGAAAAAAACAGAGAATTTTCTAGATATCGATTACTTAGATTGCGCAGAACGGGATATTTTAAGTGCAAAATCCAGTTCGAGTTCAAACTCATCTCAAAAAGATTTGATTGATCGATTATTTTTTTAGTTTGAGTTTGAGTTCGATCATGGCACCACTGTGTAAAGGTTAATACAGAATTTAGCCCTTTCATCCCTCTTGAAGATTCCAAAAGGAATTTTAATAATTCTTTAAGATGTCCGAGATATCACAATTTTCATGATACCCCAATTTTGACAAATTTTTCGGGCATTTTATTCGGCGTTGCCGATTTCTGTATATGTAACTTCGCCCCCACTTCTTCGCTTTTTTCATTGTTTCCCATGTATATCAAGTCCCATCTGTATCGATATGCAAGTCAATGATACATAGGAAACAGGGAAAAAGCCAAGGAGTGGTCAGAAAAGGGGGCGAAAAGCACATAGGAGACTTTGGGTTTTCGTGATATTTCACGATTTTTAATCCCGATTATCTCAGGAACGAAACAAGATAAAAATCCAGACTTTATTCTGTTGGAATTGCCTTGCGATTCTGAGCAGAAGAGACCTAGTTCGGATTTTAGATTCCCTTTCCCGATTACGATCTGAAAATGACCTCCGGAAAAAGAGGGTTTTTCGGTCCGGTTAAGTGGGAGATCGCTTGTTAAATGCAAAAAGCCATGTTTGCTGATTATTGTGGGGGAAAATTTGATAGTTGTTGAGTAAAAAATCGCTGGTTCAAAATGTGAAGTACCCTGCTAGCACAAGATATCCATAGGAAATCCTATGTTAGTCCCTTCATCCAAGGGACGTCTCGCCCTTTTGGGAACAACTAGGGATATCCATAGGATAATTTTTTTTGGTCGTCAAATAGACGTCCAATTTTTACGTCCGAAGGATGGAAAAGTTGGACTCATTTAGGACAATAAATATTGAATGTCCTGTTGACATCCATCTACCTTCCCAGTTCCCACCGTATATAATCCATACATGATAAAGTCTATAAATATCATATTGGAGATGAGCGGTGTAATAAAACATTATTTTAACTTAATTATCTGTAAAGCTACGATATGATTTCTTTGTAATTATAAAAAATACATTATTTTTTGTAAATATTAAATTGAAATAAAATCTTCGCTTTATTCCATATTTAATATTCTCTCCTCCTTAAAATATTGTTGCAATAATTCAATCTAAAAGTTTATTGCTAAGTGCAAATATAAGAAAGGAGGAAATATGCCACATCAGATGAAGACGTGGCAAAGAAATAAAAATGCAGCAGCATCGGTGAAAGAAGTAGTTGGATGGGTGACCCGACTCACCCGCGCCAATTTCTTTTCTTCAATCCCCAAAATTTTCTTTCCCTACTATGTCCTTTGGTGACGTCCATTGACTGTCCACGGAGGGACATCCTTGGGCGCGACATTTGGATGTCCCGCGTACGGACTCAGGACGGACCGATGGGATATCCCATCGTCCGGAAAGGACACACACAGTCCGTCCTGGCGACGTAAAATTGCTAGCAGGGTATTTTCTAATCCAAAAATTGCAGAATCCTTATTATTTGTTTTGATAAACGAAAAATAAGAAGCTTCCTACCCTGAAAAAATTAAAGAATTTCGTTTGGTCGATAATTCAATTTGTTAGACTTTTTAGACTAGAGATTTTAGACAATAAACGCTTTTTTGTACATTTAACATTGAATAACAGTATTTTAAACTTAAGCTAGGATTTGGAAATTTTTGCTACGCATTACTAATAGCAGGGTTGTTAACGATACTTTAAAATAATATCGGCGATAAAGCCTGTAATGTCCCAGCTCAGATCTCATTGTAGAGAAGTAACACTAGAATAACGATGACTGAAGATAACGAACTTGTTTATTCTGGGATAGCTCTATTCCAACTGCCCTTCGCTAGCCGGAAGGGCCACGAAATTGCCATATTGCTGGATACTACATTTCTCCCTACTTTAGATAGAGACACAGAGTATACATGAAGTGATAAATTACAATTTGTTGTGAATATCTGAATTACGGGGTTTTTGCGGTACGAAACCGGTCTGCCATTGCATAGTAGGTAACGTGTGGTGTAGTAGGGTGTTAGGCTACATTTTTTAGGAATACATTTGATTAAGCACGTTAGTTGTTTTCTTGTTTCTTGCCCTGTATTCCCTTCCCTACAAAGTGAAGAGGAACTGGGCGTCTTCTTGCCGTGATCCCCGACGCTCCGGAGCCCCAGGGTTCTGCAGTTCATCTTCTTCTTCATCGGATGTGATAGGAGGAAAGTTGTCTGCATCAAGTGGCTCGTTCTCGTGTGGTGCTGGGTTTTGCACCTCGGCTTCCAGCCAACCGTGAAAATTATCTCCGTCTGGTGGTGTGGGTTGTTGCGCATCATGTTCATCCAATGAGACGTTGTCCGCATCTGGTGGCGGCTGGTGATGTGGAATTTGGAGAGCAGGCGGGATTGGGGCTCGAACAGCATCACTTTCTAGAGTTACTGGATCACCGCAGTTGTATGGCTTGAAGAATGAAGATGTCTTGTCAAATGCATAAGTCCAAGTCTGGTGGCCAATTTTCCACTTAATAAGTTTCCACCGTCTCCCGTTAACACACGTAAGCCGTTCCTGTGACGGTGTGGCCATTGTGTGAGATGTTGACTTTTATGGAACCTTGATGTGGCAGAGGATCCTTTGAGTTATACGTGTAAATCTTGACTGATGTTGCCGTTAGCTTGGGTTTTCCCAGGCTGCTGTACGCGTTGCGATCCAAGAGAGTCACCGTGGAGCCAGAATCAGCGATGATCGAAATTTTGACGTCGTTTACGGATACCTCGTATCGAGCGTTTTGAAGTCCCTTGGTCGAGATTTGAAATGAGCTTTCGTCATCAGACTCTGTTAGATTATGATCAAGGGATAGACATTACTTTTGATCTTGTTTATTACCATCTCAACATTGAGGAAACATGCCGTCTCTTGACATCAAGAGGGCTGCCATCTCTTATTGTAAAGAGGGTAGATTGATATAACATATTACCTTTGATCGCAGTCCACTAGCACAGAATACAGAAACACTTGTAAGATAATAATCTAGGTGGGATGCTGAACGAACAAAGTGTTCACCATAAGAAAGAGAAGACACACACACGTAATAGAACGTCAGAAAGACGATGACAACGATTGAGAGTCGTTGTGCATAATCGAGGATAGTCCCCCTAGCGGAGGATTGTTAACTTAACAGACTCAGAGTCTGATTTCTCCACGATGGTCACGTTTGTTCTTCCCTTTTGTTTTACGGGGCGGTATGCTTTAGTTTGCTGCTTTAGAATGCCGCTGTTGTAATTGCTGCTATGGTTAGGTCTTTCTCTTCGAGGTGAGCGGTTGAATTGCTAGAAGTGATGAATATTGAGACACCTGCTGCACTGATGAAAGCGGGCCGGGCATGCTGCTAATCGTTGGGGAAATTGATCTCCACAGAACGAGCAGTTTCTTCTGTCTCTGGGATGTTTTGACTGACCGACTGTCTCGTGTTGATTATCTTTGTCCTGTCGTTTGGACATGTCTCGAGTTGGTTTGTTGTGCCGCATCGCCAGGTCTGTTTGCTCGGTTTATTTCTCCATTTTGGTCGCCTGAGTTGCTGCGGCCTCTAAGGCTCTTGCTTTGTTCAGTACGGCGTCTAGAGTCATTGCTGGTTTTTCTAGAATTTTCCTTCTGAGCTCGGTTGAAGTACATCCAATTGTTAATCGGGCCTTGATTTCTCTGTCTTTGTCAGTGAAGCCACAGTTTTTAGCTGATTGTTGCAGCCGAGTGTGAAATGCCTCAAAAGATTCTCCATGTAGCTACCTGGATTGTCTGAATGGGAACATTTCAAAGTCTGTGTTCACACGAGGTGTGAAGTGGTCATTCAGAGCACGTCTTGCTGCTTAAAACGGTTTACCTATTTGGACCAGCGAAGTCCTATGGAGGATTGGTCTTCGTCCACGTCGAATGGAGGAAAGGATGGTAGAGATGACGCCATGTTGATTACCACGTTGCGAGACATACCACAAACGGCTGTGGACAGCTTTCTTCACTCACACCACAGAAATTCCTCAACAGATAGTTGCACGCAGTTAGGGTTCTTTAAATCTCGTCACCAATGTAATGTCCCAGCTCAGATCTGATTGTAGAGGAATAACACTAGAATAACGATGACTGAAGATAACGAACTTGTTATTTATTCTGGTATAGCTCTATTCCAACTGCCCTTCGCTAGCCGCTAGGGCCATGACGTTACCATATTGCTGGATACTACAGATGCCGTTACTCGACTTTTTTTCTATCGGCGATACCGTTACCGGTACTGGTTTCGAAAGTATCGCGATACCGATACCGGTACCGATACTTTTGAAACATTTAATTTCATAAAATTACAAATTTCATGCAATTCATTTTTTCATTTCCCTTTTTTATTTAAAAAATTCGGTTGACACATCATGCACTGGAATAAAGAGTTTCCACTTTTTGAGGCTGGGCCAAAATATTTTTTAAAAAGTTTTCCAGAAAAACATTCGTGACGTCATTTTTTGTTGTACACCAAAGACTAACGACAGACGAAGTATCGCTTTCGGAGTATCGATCGATACTGCTTCGATACCCTTCCGATACCCCTTTTTTAAAAGTACCGCCGATACTGACCCGATACTGAGTATCGCTAGCGGCGATACTGAGTATCGCTAGCGGCGATACTATCGGTATCGATTCCGCTACCGATATAAACAACCCTGACTAATAGCCTCGCTGACATATCCTCATTTTTTTCAAATCTGCGTCGAGATCAACCTAATTTTTCTTCTGCTCAAATACACATTCGTTTTTTCACTTTTTGAATTTCACGCCACAGATTGGTGTAACGTACCTTCGATTTTGTCGCGATTTGTCTTAAAACAATAGCTTATCCTTTTGACAACATGTTCTGATAGATAAATCCAATCAGCCAATCAACGCATTTCATTATGCTAAAAAAATGATTATACAGTCAAGCGGACTTTTAAACATTCAAACGTTCCCGCCAGGCAAACGCGAAATTTTGGATGGTCGCTTTCCCACCTTTGGTGCAGCCACAGCCCCAAAACATTGGCATGTTTTGTTTTTTTCCTTTAGCAAGGGGTACCGGGGGTACGAATAAAAATACAAAAAGAGAGCGAAAAAAAGAGGCGACCCCTTTCTTCGCCACTCTATTCTTTCCTTCCTTGACTGCTTAATGGAAAGGACCCCCAAACATAGGCGTATTCGGGCAGTGCGCACTGCGCAGTGCCTGATTCTGGATTCAAAATGACTAGGAAGTCCACCCCCCCCCCTTTTTTTCTTGGGTGCGGCGATTTCGCCACTTTCTTTATTTTTTAAAAAATTCTTCGGCATTTTTTTCTTAAAATTAATTACATGAATTTTGCATAAAAAAATATTCTACACACAAAAATGTTACAAGTTGAAAATTTTTTTTAAACACATAAATGTAGGGCTTCAAAGGGGGTAGTCCCATAAGACCCCATGTTAAACTAGGCCAACCATGGTGTATTAGTATGGTGGGGGAACTTTGGTTGGAATCGGCTATCTCGAATGAAGCCAGTTTCCGGACAAGAGGCGGAGCTTAGTGCAAAAGTAAAAATTCTTAACAGCCAATTGCAGGGCTGGTCGGCTATTGTCAGTGCCCTCTATGAACCAAAATACATATCTTTTGTAAAATAATTCGTCTGTAAAATAGTATATATATTTAACTTCTTTAAGTTCAGACATCAACCGGTTGTCGCAGTGGTTAAAGTAACGAGCTACGACTCTAGAGGGTTAACGTTCGATTCCTATATTTGTCACTTATTTTTTTTTCATATTTTTTTTCTATTAATTTTAAAATAATTAAAGCTGGAAAAATAATACTTAATTACTGTTATTGACTCATTTTTTACGATTTTATAGCTTTATAAGTACATAAGCAAAGTGCAATCGGACTTAGAAAATGTTCAAACCGTTTATAGCTCATAGTTCACCCAATTGTCCACCAGGCAGCGCTGATCATAGCCGACCACTGGCTTCAGCCGAGATAGCCGATTCCAACCATAAGTTCCCCCACCATACTAATACACCATGGGCCAACTAGTATTTTTACGATTCCAGTTTTCTTGCCGCGCCCTCTCATCTACGCGTACCAGTAATCCTATAGCTACCATAATTTTAGATTCGGCACTAACAAAATTTTCTTCCAGAGTCGGCCGTGAATATGTTCCCATTAATGACCAGACTTAAAAAGTTTTAGATTTTTTTTTTATTTTCGAATATTTAAAAAAAAAAGAATCCCAGTGTTGGCTAAAAATGAGGCCGTTCTTGTGTCGTTAATAGGCCTACTTGATGTTGCGTAAGCGTCCTGAAATGTTGGCCGTACTACTGTCGCCTTCTAGTGTCGCCATCCCGATTTTCTGGTTTGAATTTGAATGTCGAGTATCGTATGATCGTATCGATGATTCGACTTTTACTTTACCCCCAAAACAGGGTGTAGTCTTTCTATGCCCAAAAAATACCCCGTTGCCCGTTGGCTAGATCCCAGATGGAAAGAGTTCATGAATTTAAGTACATTTTCGATTTCACCCTAGTTGTGTTGTACACGTTTACTAGTTAACAACCCACTTCAATTACTTTTTGTTTATTTCTTCATCTTGAAGCAACTTTCAAAGAAATCTTATTAGTAATTTCCGTAGTTATATATTATAATACTTTTTGTTTTAACTAGAGAAATTTGCTCAGTTGGTCATTGAATTCTGTTCTATTTAGTAATTGAAATGAATTAGGATAAAAAGTTCTTCAAAAATTGGCTTTTTTAAGAATAATATGTGTGATATTTAGGAACTAAAAAGGCATGAGTGATAATGATCATTTTTGTTTTTCCATAGAACATGTGGCGATATTTGGTTTCCTGCCTAGTTTTCATTTCCTTTATCTGCACACCTTCTAATCAATCTCCTCAGAGTTCTTTCTTTGGATGGCCACTAAGTGAAACTAAGGAAACTGACAGTCAAGCCACTTCAAACACACCTACACCTAATAAGGATGTTTCACAAAGTTCTCAGTTACCTGCCAAAGATAAACTTGATGGGTTTGAAGTTGTTTCTCCTAAACCTGAAATTCTAACAAATCTACCTGAAAGTAAGAAACACTAAAATAGAAATAAATTTTTTACTTTAATAAAATATTTTAAATTCTATTATTATCCTATTATTATTTAGATGTAAACTCAACATCATTTAATGCTCCGACACTTCTTCAAAAAGACAATCTGACATCTGGATTAACAAACTATCTGAGTGATGAAATAAGTTCATTTCTTACAACTAGTGTGGTATTTCTAGGAGCTGCACTAGGACGTGACGGATGTGATCTGAAAGCTGCTTGCTTAGCAGGAACTTTAGTACCACATGTACAAGGAAGAGATATAGCTGTTGTGTAAGTGCTGGTTTAGTTTTCTTAAACATTTGATTAAACATTCATTACTTTAAATAAAAACAGTGCTGCAGAACCACTAGTGCCTGAAGTTTGGAAGGGTTTTTATGAAGCTGCCAAATCAAGCATGATACAAGGACAAGATTGCAGCAAATTTGATTGTGTTTGATTTTCTATATTGAAAGCTAGTATGTAAAATATAAAGTGAGTACAAACTACTGTTGTTTCATTACAACACCCAATGTGTATCCTCAAAAAAACTATTACCCTTTGTACAAAACACAAATTAAACCATTACGTATGTACTGTTATTTAAGAACTAAAGTAAAATATATCAAATCCTCTATTCCAATATGTTTCACACTTCAAATGTGCAACATAAAAAAAATATTTCAACTACTTAAACAAATAAATGATTAAGATTCAATTGTAATAAAGACAAACCACAAGTTAGAACAAATATGAGGTTCAAATGTGTTGAATTTGAACTTGAAGCATCTGAAACATTTAAGTGAAATCTTAACTGATGGTATGAAGGTATTCTAGATTTCTAGCAAACAAAGCCTTCCTAATACTGAATATTTTTGGTACAATCCTTAGATAATTCTTTAAAAAATTGAAAAAATTAGCAATAAGAAATAAAATTCAATTAGGTTGATGGGCAAAATTGCTGCAAATGAATCATGTAGCCCCAGTTTTTTGTTGATATAGAAATTAACACGTGAACCTGTTTGCTGCAAAGAACGCTTTGTATTGCTACTCGCCTAGCCACAATCGTCAACAGCACTGAGTCCCCCTCTCTTATTCCTTTGTCTGGGTAGGTCCTTCTCCCCCTCTCTTCTTTCCTGGCTATCCTGCGTTGCCGCACTGTCCAGTTTGTTTATCTTTTATACTCAACACCTCCCCTCAAACTGGACCCCCAAAAATAAACATGAGCACAGAATACACAGCATATTTGAATCAGACATAAATACTAGGTTCAGTGTCACAAGACAAATAATAAGAAAAGAAATATCAGCCTCCTTTAACTCTTCAGTTACACCTCCCCTACACCCCGAACGCCAATCTTGTCACGGAGATACTTGAAGCGTGGAGCAGCCAGGGGTTTCGTGAGTGCATCGGCCAGTTGCTCCTGGGAGCTTACATAGTTTATCATCTCTTCTGTCATGTCGATCGTAACGCTTCCTTTTTCTGTCCGCTTCTTCTCCTTCTCTCTCACGCCGGCGTTTGTATTGACGGCATTGAGCTCTAACATGCGTAGTGGAGTTGCACTCCCAGCATGTTCTCGGTATACCAGCATGTTGACTGGAAGGGTGGCTTTTTCCTTTGTTCTGACCGTACTGGGCAGGAAGTGCTTGCTCTTTGTGCTGTGATTCATCTCTGTTCGGCTTACTGAGATAGGCAGTATCAGATGTCGATTTTGCTTCTTCGTCGTTGCGCAGGCTCTTGTCCAATGCTATAAGGCGAGTAGTCAGTTTCTTGAGAGTTTTCTCTGCAACAGGCGTGCTGTCCCATGCAAAGGCAAAAACACGGAACTCTGGAGGAAGCGACATGAGTATCTTTGCCATTATTTGATTATCATCAATAGCTATGTTGAGGCTCTTCAGACGGAATGCTATCTGTTCCAACTCAGTCAGGAAGCTTGATACACTTTGGCTTGGTCGAAATGTGCATCCATAGAACTTTGTCCACAATAGAGGTGCATTGTCTGCGGCATCTTCTTCATACTCAGTCTCCAATTTCATCCACATCTCTTGGGCTGTGCTACAAGACATCAGGATCCTTGATTGGTCTTCTTTGATGGCGCCAAATATGTTCTGCATTGCCGTGGTATTTCTCTTGTTCCAGTTGGTTATATCAGCTGCATTTTCAATCACCTGGTCAGCATTGCGTCTCTGATTGTGGTAACAAAACGAGAAGATGGTTAGGTTTGTGATATCCATGGCAGCCTCACATTATCTCAATGTGGAATCTCCCTCACATCATCTCGATGTGGAATACCTCTCACATTATCTCAATGTGGAATCTCCCTCACATCATCTCGATGTGGAATACCTCTCACATTATCTCAATGTGGAATCTCCCTCACATCATCTCGATGTGGAAAAACACTCAGCTGTCTCCTAGATGCTTGCAACTCTAGCACACACTTGTCCACCATCATATGATGGAATTTAGCCAGAGTGACCAAACAGATTGAGAAAGAAACACAAAAAAGAGAAATGTCCAGCAAACACAAACACACAAAAAACAAAATCAAGTGGCAGAGATTAAGCACTCACGCCGGGATCTAAGTTTGTCAATTTAATAGTTGGTACCACGCCACAGATAGGCATCTCATATCGCGTTGTTGTCAGGCACGGATCACACACATAAAGAAAACAATAAATCATCAATAAACTTACTTCAGCAGGTTGCCGTTGAGTCCCGTTCACGACTTCCCAAAGCTCAACACTTTGTAACGCCAGCTTCATTCCAAATTTCCAAGACGCGTAGTTTTTCCCATTCAGACACCATACAACATGGCGGCGGCCATCTTTCTCCATCACTCCAGAAAAGAATTTCTAATTTCTTGGGAACAGTTAGCCGGGGACACACACAAAAAAAAATAATTGTTCAGACAGAGTAGCTGTTAGCTGTGCGTACAGCTGGGCCCATAACCTGTTGATATAGAAATTAACACGTGAACCTGTTTGCTGCAAAGAACGCTTTGTATTGCTACTCGCCTAGCCACAATCGTCAACAGCACTGAGTCCCCCTCTCTTATTCCTTTGTCTGGGTAGGTCCTTCTCCCCCTCTCTTCTTTCCTGGCTATCCTGCGTTGCCGCACTGTCCAGTTTGTTTATCTTTTATACTCAACATTTTTCTCATGTGCATTCAACTGGAACTCTGTGATTGATCAATTATGTCCATACCTGCATTGTAAGCTTAAATTTTAAATCAATCAAACAATTGTTTCATATTAAAATCATTCAAAAACCTTCTACATCATCAACTTCAGTTTCCTCCACTTCGACACAAGAGTCCTTTTCAGGTAGTCTGTCTTCTTCATTGTTTTCAACTTCTTCTTCATCCTTTTGCATAAGCTGTCTAGCTAATTTCACAGCCATGAATTCATTATAATGTGATTTACGTTTGTGTTCAAAAGATCTCCTTTTAGCTACAAAAAAATACCATGTACAGAAAACTCTTAAATTTGATTTTGATTGACTAGCAGCTACCTTTATCATTTGGAGTTTCTTCATCTTCCTCCTCTCCCTCATCATCAGATACAACAGTTTCATTTTGAATTTCAAGTTTCTCTTTATCAGCCAACAATCTATAATAGATAATGATAGATCTTAATTATTTTATAACATTTTACATAGGATAATTGCCTTTCAGTTAGAAGTTTACTATCTATTTCATGATTATCTCCCTCATCCCCAGAATCTTCTCCATGATAACTAAATGGTGTTTTTGGCTCTTCAATCTTCATGTGACCATAATCTTTATCAGGTGGATGATGTGTAGCTAAAATATTCATTTCATCCCATTTTGCACCTCTGTTGGCAGACCTGAACATGTAATCAAATAAGATATTTTCGGTATTTAATTATCCACTTCTTCAGTACATTAATACAAAAATTTAATTTACCCTTTAGTAGAGGAAGATCCTTCAAAACTAGTAGAATTTTTTAATATTCCTTTCACTGGAACTTTCATTAAATTTTCAGCCATACTCCTTCTCTGTCAAGCCAATAAGCAATAATTATCTGTCAATGTCAGGAACCAACGACCAAGCGGTTCGGTTCGTCTGCTACGGCACAATGTATGTGTAAGTGTAAGTGTGTAACACTGTAACTTACATAGTAGGCGGTAGGCCTAGTATCGTAGGCCCCAAAATCCCAAAATCAAGACCGAGGCATCGAATCATCTAAAATAAAAAATCAATGGCAAGTAGCTAGCGCCGCTGACGAGTAATAACGAGGGATTTGATAAAACCATTAGCACTCTCTAAAATCAAATTTCCACTTGCGTTATCTTTGAAAGTTGTGAAAATGCCAAATGGCTTGCTGGTGATTAAACAATTTGTTCACTTCTAAAAATTTACAATATTTTTATTTATTTTATAGTGTTGCAAAACTATCCGTTAGTGGCGCCACTAAAACGTCATTGTTTTTCTTTTCTTCGTTTCCTTTCAAATTTGAACGAAATCTCAGTTCTCGTTCTTTATTAGTGTCCTTTCATACGTGAATGAAAATTGAAAAACAATAATTACAGATGAGATGAAGGAGTGAATGGATACCATTCTAAACAAAAAGCTGTCGAAAAGTATGCTTGATTTTCTTCGATCTTTCCGGAGTAGTATAGGAGTATAGAATCATAATGTTATTTTCTGAATTTTGCAATGCGTGTGAAGAAATTAGTTCAAGCAAAAGAAGTGACAAACAGGAGAGTCTTAGAAAGTTTCTAAGCAAATGTAGGGAGATTGTTTTGAAAGATTCAAACTTCACTATGTACTCTGTGATGTGCCTTCTCCTTCCTCATCTCGATCGTTCAAGAGGAGCATATGGTATTAAAGAGGCATCTTTAGCAAAATTATACATAAACATATTTAGTCTTCCAAAGGATGGGGTGGATGCGATTAGATTGCTAAAATACAAGTAAGCATGATCAATATATAGTTTTATTTTTTTCTATAAAAAATGTATGGTGTATTTCTTTCTACATTAGAGTTACCAAGACAACCCAAAGAATTGCCAAAGATTTTTCTGATGTCTGTTATGACATTCTAAAGGATCGTTGTGGTTCAAGTATTAGTTCTGGGACTATTGCTGACATCAATCTGTTTTTGGACAATTTGTCAAAGACATCATCAAAAAAGACAGAAAATACAGAAAGAATTCTCAAGCCAATTTTGATGAAGTTATCTGCTCTAGAACAAAAGTGGCTAATAAGAGTAATTCTTAGGAATGTTAAATTGACTGGGATGAGTGAAAAGGCTGTCCTATCTACCTATCATCCAGATGCTAAAGAATTGTATGATGTATCTAATGACCTTGAGAAAGTCTGTGCAACATTGATCGACCCGTTAAATAGAACTTCTGGAATAGAAATTTCGCTTTTTAATCCATTTCGTCCCATGTTAGCGGATAGACTTTCGATATCTAAAATTCTTACGAAAATGAATAACAAGCCGTTCTACGTCGAAACAAAATTAGATGGAGAAAGGACTCAAATTCATAAACGAGGAAAAAGGTAAAAATTACTTGTATTTAGAATAAAATTCTTATTAAGTTATGTACACTAGAGCTTTCCATTAAATTAGATACGGTTTCTATACTCGACGTGGATTTGATTACACGTCAAGCTATGGAACTGATCCCTCGACTGGAAACTTTACTCCGCGTCTACACGACTGTTTTCCCGAATCTGTGACCAGTTGTATTCTAGATGGAGAGATGGTGGCTTGGAATGTTAACGGATCCTTTATCGTATCTAAGGGTGCAAATACTGATGTCAAGTCAATGTCTCCTACAGGAGAACTAGTTCCATGTTTCGTCGCCTTTGATATTCTTCTACTGAATGATGAAGTCCTATCCAATCTACCATATAAGGTGCTTTTAGATTATTTTTTTTTATTGTGCTTTGAATAAAACATTGATTGAATGAATCATTGATCAATCTTGAATTTCAATAGGAGCGATTGAAATTCTTAGAATCGACAGTAAAGGTAAAAGAAAGCGTTCTTCATTTTCCCAACCGTAAGCTAGTTTCTACCAAAGCGGAAGTGGAAAACTTGCTCAATGAAGCAATCGATCAACGGGAAGAAGGAATCGTTTTAAAAAGTCCAGATTCAATCTACAAACCGAATGAACGTAAAGGAGGATGGGTGAAAGTATACTAAATATATATATATTAAATTTGAGATTCTTGAAACTGATTTGACCCACAAATTTTTTTCAAGGTCAAGCCAGAATATGTAGGCGACATGATGGATCATTTAGGTTTGAGCTTAAAAAAATAAAAATAACGTTTCCGCAAATTAATTTCTTTCTTCTCCTATTTTAATGCTGTATATGTATTTTTTTTTTATTGTTTAGATGTGATTATTCTGGGTGGTTATCACGGACAGGGAAGAAGAAGAAATCTGATTTCGATGTTTTTGCTTGGCCTGGCTGTTCCGTCCATTGAAGGGAACCAATTGGAATTTTCTTCGTTTGCCAGGGTAGGATCGGGATTTTCGGATGAACAACTAATGGGTTTGCTCGGAAAGCTGGATCCCTATTGGCAAAAGTGGGATAAAAACGCTCCTCCGCCAATGATTCACTTTGGAAGAGAAAAACCGGATGTATGGATCAATCCGTCGTCATCAGCAATACTTGAGGTTTATTCTCTTCGTTTTACACGTTCAATTTAGAAAAAAAAAAACAAGTCTAAAGATTTTCATTATTCGGCTACAGATTAAAGCATCGGAAATTGTCTTAAGCAATTCTTATAAGGCTGGAATGACTTTACGATTTCCGAGAGTGCAGCGTATTCGTGAAGACCGAGCTTGGGATTCCTGTATGACTCTAAGCGAAGTAATCGAAATGAGGAAATATGCTTCAGGGAAGCTTGCCACTCGACACTGTAGCTTTACAGGTATTACACTGGAGAGATTGTTTTGATTTTGCAACAGCCTTATTTTTATTTATTTTGGGGTTATAGAAGATACACCTGCTAGCAAACGGATTAAATTAGCAGGCTTGACTGCAGTCGTTGCAGCTCCATTCCAATCAGCAGATACATCTGATGTCAAAAAATCATCCAGTTGTTTTTCTAAAAAAGAGATTTGCGTTTTGAATGGCTCTGACTCTCTAACGAAACAGGAACTAGAACGAAAGGTAGTTTCGGGAGGCGGTACTGTTGTCCAGAATCCAGGTAAGTAATTTTTCGATGTGCCTTTACAAATTTCATCAGTAAATTAACTCATTCATTGTTTTTCTTTTTAAATAACTTTTTTTCCCTTAGGGCATGTAACGTTTTGTATCGTTGCTTTTAAAGATGATATGCGGGTTAAAAGTCTCAAGAATAGACCGAAATGGGATATTGTTCGTCCACCATGGTTACTTCGTTGCTTAAATTTTGATCGTCTTTTTCCTTTCCGGCCTGAAGACTTAATGATCGCCACCCGAGCCACGGAGGAAAAAATGATGCAAAACTATGATAAATTTGGCAATAGCTTGAGAGAACCTACTTCAGTTGAAGATGTTGCTTTAATCCTTCAGCGTGTCCAAGATTTGGTATGATATACGTAGTTTGGCATTTTAATAATGGATATTATAGTTGCTATAACAAATATTTGTTTTTTTTTATTACAGGAACATCCAACGCCATTAAGCATGTATGAAATTGCAAATCTGGAGTATGATATATTTGGACAACTACCTAAATATGGTGTATTTCGAACTTGCGTCGTTTACGTCGATTTATTTGAGACTATATCTGATCCGAACAGTCAAGTGATTTCTCGAGAGCTAGAAATAATTTCTTTTGATCTTCGTATCTATGGTGCCCAAGTTTTGAATCGCATGGACTCATCTGTCACTCACGTAGTATGCGATCCGGTTTCATATCCTCACCGCGCGATTGACTGGAAAACAACCAACCATCAGCGGGAAGTCAAGTTCAAATTGGTCCGATTAGAGTGGGTCGAACATTCCATAAATAAAGGAAGTTTAGTTGATGAAATGCAATATTATCCTTGATCGATCTTATCCCATTCATGTTTCTGTGTTGTCTTTGTTTCAAGTCAATTGTTTGTCAAGGAATGCCATTACATTTTTTCTTCTATTTAATAGATTTGTTTCTTTTTGAAATTGTTGGTTCTCATATGATCCGTGTTGTTTTTTATGAGTCATGCATTTAGTCATGCCTAAAACTAGACAATAAATCAATAAAACTGGCGTTAAAGTATGCAACGTCAAGCGAGCCATCAGTCCATCACTACGCGAGGCATTACCAACCTTTAGTTTCGATCGCCAATTCATTTTACTTGCTTATATATACTGTAGGTCCAGTCATGAGCAATATTTTGCTCAGAATCTGCTGCGTTACTTTCACGTTTCCGTGATTGTTTTTTTTTTCTTACTCTAACCACACTCAAATTACATAATTCAATTTGCACGGTATGAAATTAAAAAAAGAAACTGTGCTATACAGTCCTTATCAAGTCCAGTCATAAAAAAAACAAAAAAAAACAAAACATTTAATTTGGTACACGAACGACAGCCAGAAAATTTGTTGGAAAACTATTTAAAGAAGAAACACAATATGGATGTATTCAAATTTCCCTCTTAAAGTGGATTAATACCACGCAGTAAATTCGAAGTGGAAAAGACAATTTCATCCCATTAATCACAAACAGTTTGTTGTACAAAACATTTCGCCAAATTTCGACTTAATGCTAAAGTTATTAACATTGTTTTATCAGAATTGAGTTGGCAGTTTGGATGGGGGTTGATTTCAGCATCATCTTGAAACGAAGACGTCAACTCCTGTAGACTTTGCATTAATTCGTAAGTTTGTTCTGAAGTGAAAACTGGCGGATTTGTTTCTAATAATGGTAGTGCGTCCATGAGCAAAACGGTCCAAAAGCTGAAAACGAAATTTCAATAATTATTAGGCAGCTGCAATTATGATAACATGGTTAGTGGTTAGGCTACTTACTATTTCGGTGCAATCCGTGATGAGATTAAAGAGATCAAAAGGCCAGCTGCTGAATGAAAATCGTTTGAATTGTAAAGACGATGAAACTCGCGATATTTCCCAAGGAAAGCCAATCGATCGCTGGCAAGAAGTCCAGCACCCAGTGAGTCTAGCAAGTCCGTCGAAGTAAAATCTGAATCTTGAAGGTAACTCTTCAGAACAGCATCGGCGGCATAGGTAGCAAGAGGAGCGTCTTGCGCCTTAACAGCCCAAGCGACTGCCGCACCAAGTCGTCCATTGGCCAAGGCCCGTCGACCCATTACACGACAGACGGAAGTTACCACTGATGTTAGTTTTCTTCGCTCGGCAAGTGAAATTATTTTGGTTGCCTTCATTTCCGACTGGCACGGAAGTCGAGTGAGCAAGTGTTCCAGAGTCGCAGAACCAACATTAGGGCAATGGTCAAGATAGAGAACACCAACCGACCACAAGGATTGGTGGCTAAATAAGCAAATCGAGTAGTCACGAAGCAAAGTTTCTCTCAGCTGTAGTGAGTTAATGTCTTCGAACGACTGAAGTGCTCCGGCGTGATACAATAAATCAGCGAGATGTGCCGTAAACCAAGAATTATCCAATACTCCTTGCATTTCTCCAATCACCTGTGACAACAAATTTGAACAGATATAAAACGTTTCCAGTTAATTATGTTGGTAGTGTCTTGATACTTGCATGAACTCTTATCAAACTTGCTTAAAACTCTTATCCATTGATAACAGCGATACTCACTTTACGCGTGTCGCGACGAAGAACGGCCAAAAGTGTTGCATCTAGTGACGTCAAATCATCTAATCCGATTAAGGAAGCAAAAAACTGTTCGGCTTCATCTCCCAAAGATAACGTTCCAATTGTGGGTTGCGTGAACGTTAACTGAGTAATCATTCGTTGATACCAAGTTTCGAAATGATCGCCAACTTTTTCAAATGCTTCTTCTTTGCCACATAGTATCTTTATCGTAAGTAAATAGAAAGTTTATGTAAGTTAGACAAAAGACATACAACATAAACTAATGAAAATAAAAATGGGAATTAAGAGATCATTATATATAAAACATTATATACCTCCATTAGAAGTTCTAAATCTTTTGATTCGAAGAAATCTCCAGCTTGAGTGCGAGCCTCACATTCTTCTTTCCAATGATTCCATCTGAAGGTAAACTCTGGAGCAGAAACAGTTGAGTTGGCCTAAATAGAACAGAAATACTTAGGAGATAGAAAAATTGTTAATCTATCTAAATTACAAGAACTTTCTTACACTAAAGACTGGCATTTTCTTCAGCAACTCATATGCACTCTGAAAAGCTTCACTCTGGAAATCAGGATGAATTCTTAACAGTTTGGTAGCACTTTCTAAGCGTAACTGAAACACTAGTCCATAGAGAGCTTTCCAATAGCTTTCATGGAGTCCAGGATTTGGTGATGCTAAAACTGTACCAGTTTCTTCTACTGCATTTGGAAAATGAATACGAATCCATTCTAATAGGTGTGGCAGAATTCCAAGTGGGTTCTCAAGATACAGAATTTCACACAAATTCCACACCAACTCAGCTTTGTAAAATATTTCACTCATTTCTTGAAGTGCTTGATTAGATTCAACACTGTTAGCAAGATCTGCTGCTTGGTTCAAATCTTCAATGCATGCATTCATTATACAACGATACTGATGACTGGATTTAATTAACTCAGATGAGCTGATTTGGCCATCTGTGCCAGCCTTAATTTGTAAAGAAGTAAATGCTCCACAGGATTCATTGACCAGCTTGCGAACAAAAGGATTGTACAAGGTTCGCTCCCAAGAAATTGTATAAAGCTTCTTCTTACAAGTCTGGGGACTAACTGGACCTGTCATTGAGAAAAACTTAGTAGGAGTTTTTTGGCTAACTTCCAGAAAGAACTTACCAGAGGTGATCGACTTGGAAAATTCTGTTGGAAATACAGCCAAGCTGTTACCATAACCCCAAGAATGCCCAACATCTTTGTTGTATGCAAATAGAGGATCTTGTATTCCCTAAAACAAAGAAAGTTTGGTTACAAATATGTATACCATGAACAATTCGAAATTATTATTACAATAGGTTCAAGCATTCTGTAAAATGCGTGAAAATCACGTCACAAATCGTAATTGTGTGTAGGATTCAGAAGGATTTCAACTAACAGTCAGAACTCGTAACGAGTACTTTTTTGAAATATTTCTAATCTGTCGTCTGCTGCTTCGGTTTTACACCATACTGCAATGGCCATGGTTACGGCGGTAACTATGACCTGTGCTGCCGAATGTCGATAGCGGAAATTTCAATTTTCGTGGCTGCTTGTTTGTTGACAAAATATCATAGTCTACTTGATCTTATTAGGTGATGTTATATTGCTGTTTCATTAATACTTTCAAGTTGTTTATCGCTTTTCACCTGAAGAATTTATTTGATCCATATTAAAATATCCGTTTCAACAAAGTTTTTGCTATGAACATTGCCGTTTGTTCAGTAAGACAGTTTTGTTCGTCTTCAACATGCTTTAAAAAAGTGCCCGATCGGCTAAAGGGCCGCAGTAAAAGTTCTCAAGAATGGCTAACTCGGCAAATGAATGACGAGTATGTTCTTAAAGCCAAAATGGAAAATTATAGGTAGTAATTTTCAAATAAAAATTATGATTTCAATATTTTCAATTAACAGGCTATAGCTTCAGTTTAATTGTTGTCTAATATTTACTACTTCTTATTAACCAAGAAAGAGCTAGAAGTGCCTTTAAATTGATTGAAATTGATGACAAACACAAATTCCTTAAACCTGGAGATGTGGTTGTAGAATGTGGCGCTGCACCTGGTGCTTGGACACAAGTATGTGTAAAACGAATTAATGCAACAGGAAAAGGTAGATTGAATTGTTTAACTATTTAGCCTAATTAAAATGACACTAGAATGTTTATGGATTTCATGCAGTGTCTTCTCAGCTTAAAGGAAAGCATGTAGCAGTTGATCTTCAACCAATGTAAAAGGGCTGCAAAGTTTTGGTACCCTTAGTTCACTAACATTATTCAATTTTATTCTTTCAGGTACCCAATTGAAGGAGCTGTAATCTTGGCTCCATTAGATTTCACAAAAAGTTTGTCCCAGACCAGAATAACAGAAATACTTGGTGGGCAACTTGCTAATGCAGTCCTAAGTGATATGGTAGGGCTGATTTTATTTCAGTTTTTTTTTACCTTAAATTATTTCAATTAATATTTGCTAATTAAATTTAGGCTCCTGCAGCATCGGGTATACGAGATTTGGATCAAGATAGGATATTAGAATTAGCATATTCAGTGCTGCGTTACGCGCAACAAATCTCTATGGACGGAGCTACGCTATTGATAAAATTATGGGCAGGAGGAAGAATCAAACAACTGGAGAATGAGATTGCATTACACTATTCTCAAGTCAAAGTTGTGAAACCACCTAGTAGTAGACAGGATTCAGCTGAAATGTTTATACTAGCTAGTAATTTCAAGAAAAATACATAGTAATTATTTAACTACTTACTTTGCTTTATTCACATTGAAGTCTACTGAAATTTTGCTTCATCCATGTATTCAATTCACCTTAGTTACATCACTGACTCTAAGCACACTTTTAACAGTTTGATTGGCCGGTGACAATTTTTAAATTTAGTGTGGCAAATTGCAAATCTCACACGAAGATAAATTAGGCATATTGATGAAAGTGCAGTGAAGACAGGTCCAGGATTTGCCAGCGGCATCTCCGGTAGCACCTTCTTCCATCGGTTGCCCTGGTGTCGACATTTGATCAGCGTGAGCCAGGAGCTGACGGACAGTGCTCCATTGTTCACCAGATGCCCATTGATTTGCAGCCTCCGCATTTTTCGAACGAACAGCTTCTAATATTGGATCCATACTTTCCTGTTGGTTTTGTAAAATGAATAAGTAAAACAAAATCAAAATAATAGCAATACAAAAAACTTGCCATGAGCGGAAGCATATCCATTGTAGCGACGTATATCAGAAAATGGAAATCTGACGCGGCTTCGAGAAAATTCTGACGATTTTGTTTCAAGTAAGAATCCAAAGCTGACAAATCTTGAAGATGACCATCGATAAGACTAGAAAATTTTAAAAGTTTTGAATTGAAGAACAATATAGTTTTAATAAATGTTAATACCGATTTTCAATGGGAAACGGTTTACGTGAGCCGACTGAAAAAGTAAATATGGGTTCCAACGGAGTAGAGACGGGAACATCGACCAACAAATATTCAACTGGAAGGGGACGAGCATCTCGAGTCACTTCATTTCCATATGAATCCTTTTCCTGTTATTAAAAAAATTCAAAATCATTTCAGACATTAAAATAAAAATCCGAATTAATGGAAACAAATTTTAATTATAATTTACTTAAACAGATTGCTAAATGTTCATAAATTGTGAGATCCATTTTTTCAAATTGCAACATGATATAATTTTACTTCGATTTATTTTTAAATATTGATCTTTTTTTTTTACACGCATCGCAAATCCCGCGTGTTGGAGAAATGAACGAAAACTGAATTGTTGAAACGGCGACAGCGCATTTGCCACGCTGTCCATACGGAAATATGGTCTAAACCAATCACAGCGAAGCCAGTAAGCCAAGGCAGACTAAAAACAAGGCCTGCCCACTAAGGGCACTCATTTCGTGAAGGATTTTACAACAATTTGGCTAATATGATTTAAAATAAACTGATCACAACCCAGACAATTACTCGAGAAGTCAAAGCATATTTTTCCAGTCCTACCCCCAATAAGTTTTCATCAAACTGTCTTACAAATGAGCGACGTTTGCTTTCAAGTTTGCAGCACTACAGTTCCACGTATGTCGAATATTTTAAAGAAGATTTTAATAAAAACACAAATGTTATTGGTTAACTTCATAACAAAAGAAGATTACTCAAGTAGCAGATAAAAGAATATATAGTTAATATAATGATAATATCGTTAAAAATATAATATTATCAATAAGAAATATGTTTGAGCGTGCTGCCGGTAGGGGCGCATGCGACTGCGGGACCGACATCGTGGCCGGTAGAGTGCTCATGAACGTACACCACGTTGTGGCTCTTTTAGTGGAGTGGAGAGAAACTGGCTCGGATCGCCCTTCCCCACAGTTCTCCACACGAGCCGGCTTGATAAGCCACGTGACGCACGTGCAAAAGTAGGCACAAATTCTATCGTTTTTTCCTAATTTCCCTTTAAGCTAGAAAATATCTAACGATTCATAACAGACGGGTGTTAAGCCGAGAAAATATTTTGATCAAAAAGTATACACTTGCTATTCTTAGAGACTGGAATTATTGACAGGAATTCGGCAGCAGACGTATCACGCGGTTGTCCCGCTGTTGCGTGTTGCTGCCATTTTCCTTCCAACCGATATGCCTCCATGCGCCACGCTGCACTAACCAATCTTCTCACTGCTCACGTTTACTAATTCAAGTGCTTTCTTTTGTATTGTTTTAGATACAAAATCTCTTGTAGAGAAATGGAGACTCAGGCAGATTTGACCACGCCTCTCAATGATGCATGCCCGACGTGCAACAACGTACTGGAATTCGACTGGACAAGCGCAGAAAAGATCTGCTTAAACTGCATCCACAATCTCCAATACAAAGATGATTTGATCCTGGATTTAAATGAGATGGCTACTAATTTTTCAATGGTACAGCTGGGGAACTACCAGTCTATACCCACCTCAATGGCTAGCCCCGTCAACTCTTCTCTGCACTCATCACCAGAAGTCTTTCTACCAAAATCTATTGGTGATGCATCAGAATGCCCCTTGCATCACTCCGCCTGCCTCTACTGGTGCTACACATGCATGACTCCTGCATGTCTGATCTGTACCAGTCAGCAACACTCGATGCTGACAGGACACAGGACCGGGCCTTTGAATGAAGCTCAAAGCCTCCTCCTGTCTCAGCTCCAAGTGGAAGTTCAAGCGGTTAAGAAGATTCACAGCGACAACAAACTTTTGACTGGGAGCCACAGAGAATTTCTCTGTTTAGTGATGGAAGCCTGCACTAGCTTGGAAAACCTCATGCGAGAAGAACTGAGCAGTCTCAACAAACAGAGCAGTTCTGCTGTGTCCAATGGCTTGAACGAAGAAGACACTACCCAGTTTCTGCTAAACAAAGTTACTTTTCAACTAGCTGGACTTTCAGGCCCCGACGAGGCAGCTGAAATGCTCAGATCTCTACAATCGGAACGGATTCGCCTTCAGACCAAGCAACAACAACTGGCCATGCAGCTGACTTTGAATCGTGTCATTGGTTCCAGCAACCAAGTACTGGACTTGCATACGTTCCGTCAGGCGGTTCAAAACTTACGATACTCTGGCAATCGTGGTCCGTCTACTATGGAACTGCTGCAGTCTCCACCCACCCAACCCGATCCTGTGGCCCTTTTGGCCAACGTCTGCAACGCTCGGCTGTACACGAAACAACTTTTGGCCAGCTCTCTACTGACTTCGACTTCCCCCAACAAGAGCAACTCGATGGCCAGCGTCCTCTCCCCTAGTTCTCCTCTGCACTCGTCTTTCCCTCGTTTTTTCCTAGATTTGGAAGTCGACGGAATCGTTGAAGGCCGCGTAGTATTGGAAACCCGACCAGATGTGGCGCCCAAGATGGCCAAGAATTTCGCATCGCTTTGCATGGGTGAGAAAGGATTTGGCTACAAGGGATGTCAAGTTTTCCAATGTTGGGGAGGAGAGTCGTGCATCGCCGGTGACTTTGAATGCAATTCCGGGCGTGGGGGACGATCCATCTACGCGGAAGAACCCTTCTTCATGCCCGACGACAGCAAGCTGCCCTGCATTCGAGCGGCGATCGGCATGAGACGAACGCAAAAAAAGCATCACAGCCAAGGGCTAGTGGGATCCCAATTCCGTATTCTACTTCGAGACATGCCCTTCTTCACTGGTGTCTTTGGCCACGTCATCCACGGATTGGAATTGGTGGAACGCGTTTCTTTTCTGGGCGATCATCAAGGCTTCCCTCGCAAACTCATCACCGTGGCCAATTGTGGATTGCTCAGTTAGAAGACAACGTTTCGCGACTTTTCTGTGTTTGCTGCTTTTCTTCTCAAAAAAAAACAACAACAACAACAAAAAAGAAAAAAATGCAAGAGGCATCGGGATGCACCCGAAAGAACCTAATATTTTTCTCCTAACCCTTCGAAAGCAACGAGTTTTTTTTTCACGTAGTGAAATGTAACAACTTGGCTCTACATCTGACCCTTTTCTTTTGACGACCGATACAAATTATTGCATCGCCCAGTTTCAATACTGCCACATGTTGTTTGGTAAATAGCAAGAATTGTTGTTATTTCTTTGTCGTACTTCTTTTTTTTCTGTCGTCGATTTAGTTATTATTACCCTCTTTCTATTTCCGCTACATTTCGTCGCCCCCATTCGTGAAGTTCGGATCAAGCATTTGAAAAATTGTCCCACTTTTTTTTTTCCTCCTCTACCAAACTTTAGCTCCCGCCCCCCTCCACCGTTGTGTTATGGTGCCTACGTTTTGTGTTTTTGGCGTAAACGTTGAAAAAAAAAATATTTCATTTAGTCTTTATTAACATCGTGTGGAAGGCAAAAAAAAAAAAAATGCTACTTTTTTTTTGTCCAACGAATTTTTTAGGTTGTTACAACACGTCGACATGTCTAGTCTGTCAGTGTGTGCGTGTGCGCGTATGTGTCGGGAAAAATACGGAGTGCCTTTTGGTTTTCGCTTATGTCGCACCTTCCTCGGCTTGTTACCTTTACCCCTTCCCTCTTTTTCGGCGTATCGGAATTTATTAATGTCTCGAGTTTATCGTGGTTGTTACGGACTAAAACTTTCTCTAGCTCCTTCCTAATTCTTCTAATACCTGTAAACTAAAGAGTAAAAAAGAAAAAAAAAAAAACACTCCATCCACAGTGGAATTTGAAAGGGAAACCTGAACGCTGAAATACACGTAACGATCGCTGTCGACCCTACTCCTTTTGCTCGCATTCTTTTCGGATAAATACTAAAAAAATAAAAATAAAATAATAATAATTAAAAGCACTGACCTTATAGTAAACATCTGGGATGTACTTTTCGGCTGTAGACTGGCGGGCGTATGCTAACTCTGGAGCGTCTTTGGTAGGCACTAAGCACTCATCTCGAACTAAGGCTTGGCATTGATTGGAAACCTGATAACCTTCCATGTGCACCTGATTCTGCGAGTCACCTGCAAACAGATTATGTCCGTTGTAAGTTTCCGATTAGTTTGAATTAAATTTTTAGCAAATGTTTACCGGTAACACAAACAGTGACGAATTTAGAGCCAAAGTAGCCATCAGACGACAAGCGGCATGGGTTCGGATGAAGTGACTGGAAATGGCCAGCCATGATGCATTCTTGCGCAGAGAGAAAGTGCGTTTCTGCATTGCGGAAATGGCGAACAGTTCCTTTGGACACATCTTCTGCCACCAAGTCGGTAAAAATCCATCCAATACACTGAAGTCCAAGCTTGGCAGCCACACGGTCGACAACAGATTGCCGGTTGTCCGGAAGCAGCAAGCGAACAGAATCACGTGTCGATTCCTAAAAATTAATCCATTCCATCAGATTACATTCTTTACATGTTTCGGATGTGAATACTTGACGTACCTGTGGAGGCTCATAAATTGCTGCGACTATTCCTTTGATTCCAAGTGGCACATCCAAATGAATGTCAAATCTGGTAGAATTGAACATTTTAGTTTGATTTTGGAGAAATAAATTGATCAACTTCGAATTTCATTTTTACCTTCCATAGAGGAATCCGATTCGCTGTCGCCCGGTTACACGCCAGTAATGAAGAAATTGTTCGACTAGGTTTGGATTTTCAAAGACAACGTTGTCAACGTGTCTGTAAGCCTGTAGGATTTGAAACAAAGATTAATATGGTTTACATGTTGGAGCGGCAAATGGAATATTACTTGACTGTTCAGAGTAATGGCTTTCGGTTGGCATTTAGAGCACACACCTTTGGGCCATGGCGGATGACCAGTGCAACCAGGTTTAATCCGACAACTTATGTTATCCAAATTAGCATATTTTCCTCCGTCTAACCCACTAGACAGTTTCCGTAAGTAAGCGTGAAACGACATATGTTTGACGTTCAGCTCCTTTAGGTACGAAGCGTCGTATGGTTCCAATGGTAGACAATGAATGCAAGACGAATTTTCTCCATGGAGACAACTATCATTAAAAATAAATGCTGTTATTTTTCATGTCGGATGAATATCGGTTATTTTATAATACACCGCTTTTTACTATAATCCTTACATATTAGCCACAATGTCTCTGCATAATTTAGATTACATTATATTAGACTATTGCTTATTCTAAGGAAGCTTTCAAATAAAATTAGAACACAACTGATTACAATATTAGTCCAATACGTGCACTGTAAAAACTCACTTTTTGGGATCACGTTTTCTCTTGACAGTTCCATCCATTTTCTGTAGAATTACATCAACTTGATCTTCCTCTACATTAGATCGAATAGGTATTTTGGATCCATGCATGCTACTAGTTGATGGAAGGAAGGTTGTCGATGAAGCAGTGCTCACTCCATTTTTTACTTTAAGCACAGAAGCATCCTGTTCACCGTGCTGAACTGCACCAGCAATAGGTGACAAGTATATCATATCACCATGCTGAAGCCCATAACTTGCCATAGTCTTTGCATTCGATGAAACAATTTCTTGAGATTTATCACGTTTGCAGTACAAGGCAAAAGAATAACCTATATTTCCAAAGGTATTGAGGACCTAAGAAAAAAATTACAAAATTATTTGTGGGTTTTGCATTGTATTAATTATGGGGTCAATTCTTCTATACCTTTTCAAACAGTTCCCTGGTTACGGTGACATTGTCAACATCCACACGCCGAGTACCTTCTGGAGATTGAACTCTCAACATCTATAGGAAATATTTGTTGCAATTAATATGGTTCTATATTTTGAAAAATTTCATCATATCACGTATGAAAACGTCCCATGTAAAGACAATAGGCAACAATAAAAACGAACGTTTCAAGATAAAGCAAAATTTATGAGCATTCCAAAAAAATGTGATATTGATAACAAATAACAAACGTATACCATCTTCAGTTTTTTAATATAATTTGGTAACTGCGGACCGATAAGTTCAGGTTGATTGTCCAGAAGATTTAACGACAAAAGACCGCAGCGGATGTTTTCGTTTACTCGATCAAATCAACTTTCAGTCAACTTTGAGTACTCGATACGTTCTGTTATGTGAAACGTCGTTGAGTACGAACGCTAGATGGCGAAAGAAATTTCACAATTTTGAAAAAAATTAAATAAAAAAGAATTTTCAAAAATTGTAATCTTTCGTTAATCAAGTTTTATTTACATTTAAAATCATTTCAAATTAAACAAAATGTTCTTTGTTTATTATATATTAGGCACCTTATAACATTGGTTGAAGTCTACGGAAACTCGAAGAAAAAGAAGTGATAAAACGAACCAAATAATTCATAAATTTGAGTACGCAATTAAACTAAAGCTAATAGAAAGTTTATATCTCGCAGATTTATACTTCATCACACTACCCACTTGAAGGATTACTTTGTATACTGATAACTAGCTATGTATAGGTATCCGATTAATTATATAAAGACTTGATTCAAGATAAGTAAAACGATTGGGAAACACGTTTCTTGTTCACTTCTCTCAAGACAGATACAAACACACATACACTCGAGGATACCAGAATGTCAGCCTGCAATCCCGCATTTTCATCACCATGCCAAATGAGACAGTCATGTCCGTTGTCTTGACGTAAGTTTAATAGATCACGAGAAACAAAGAGGGAAGTAAAGACACATGGAAATTATAGGAAAACGGGGTGGGGGAAAATTCATGTCAGGAGGGTAGGGTTGTGCTGATGATCAGATCTGCAACAAGAGAAGGTGCACTCGCCAGATGAAGTTTTGAAAAAATCACGAGTCAGTGCATCTAAACAACAGTATAGAGGATGAAAAGCAGTACATGGCCAAATTTGCCTTTCAGGAGGAGGGGGGAGGGTTATATGTCATAATATTCCACATGCAACATTTGAGCGTTCCAGCATCCGGCCCATCACAGAGAATATGTGCTGATGAGTCCCTTCTGTGTCACTGCAGTTCTACGCTTTGCTACCTCTCTAATAATAAGAAACAAAAGATAACATCGCTGCATTTGTCCTATATCAAATATGGATTTGTCGTGGTTGTTGGGTGTCTTTTTAGCTTGAGTTCATAAGGCAAATCAGGGCGCACGTAACGACAGTCGTACCCTGCCTGGAGTGTGATGAACCACGATGGAAAATCGAGACAAAATTTCTTACTGGTTCACTAAACTGAATGAAGCAAAGACGATCGTGAGATCTCGAACAGCCTCCCTTTTTGTTTTTAGTTAATCGTTAGTGATTTGACATACGCATGGAACCAGTTCGCTTATTAAATCGAAAGTCAACAGAGAAATGGGGAGAGGTGAATATTCATAACGAGACCGCAAGAAATATTGAAAATAATTATTAATAATAAAGAAAAAAAAAGAACGTCTTGGCTCAGGCAAGTCAGCTGCTGCCGGCGGATGCAAATGCCCATCAGAGCGGAGTTGACAACACAAAGACACATTTTGAGGGGGATGTCTACTTGCTCAAGATTTCCAATTTTGACGACCATCGCCATGACCCTGGCTTTGGCCCTGTGACGAGCGGGAGCCGGCACTGCTGGCGGCGGCAGCGGCCATGTTGGGCAGGTGTGGGAGCATGTCCAGCAGATATTGCCGTTGCAGTTCGGCCAAACTGGCGGCGGTAAAGGCAGCGGCGCTATTGTCTCGACTGCTGTTTCCGCTGCCTCCAGCTCCTCCGGATCCACCACCGCCGCTATTGCCTCTGCCCTGAGCTGCTGCTTGAGCAGCCGAAGCGGCCATGGCCAGCTGATAAGGGTACAGCAGTGAAGAGAAGGGATTCATGAGAGGGTTGTGAGCGTGACTCGACATGGACGCCGATCCCGAAGGCAATCCCATGCCTCTCAGCAGCTGGGCTTGCAGAGCATTTTGCATTGCAGACATTTGGTGACCAAAGAGCTTGGTCGGGTCGGGCATTTTCGAGAAATCGAAGCTAGCCGATGCGGCGGCGGCGGCAGCAGCGGCCGCCGCTGCGTTCGCCTGTCTCTCCTTTTCACGTTCGCGGTTCTCGTTTCGTTCACGCTCCCGTTCTCTTTCCCTTTCACGATCCCTTTCTCTCTCGCGTTCCCTTTCACGATGTTCACGAATTTCTCGTTCCCTTTCACGCTCCCTCTCGCGCTCTCTGTCGCGCTCTCGCTCCATTCGATCCTTGCCAACGGCTATGCTCAAGCTCACGGCCGAGTGTGATCCGACTAATGGGCTGTGAGCGGGAGCTGGCGTTCCACTGTTGATGGACTTTGTGGAGAAGGGGATAATTTGAGTAGAGGCCGGTAGCGAGTCATACGCTTTGGAATGGACGCTGGCGCTGGCGTGGGACGGAGCTGGCATCGGATGATGTGGAGGAATAGGCGGACTGATGTTGCCACCTTGCGCCAGACGTTGTTCGATTTCCTGCTCCTGCTGCAAAGCTCGCACGAAAGCAGTCTTCAGTCGGTTCGTGTGCTCCGCTTTCAGGGCCTTTTTGACGTTGTTGGTCACACACTGATCACACATCACTGCTGGTTTCTCTACTATTAAACAAGAAATCCATTAGCCATCACTCGGTCGGTCGTATGACAAACAATCAATTAGCCTTACGTGTTGCGGCTTTGTCCCATTTCCACAGCGACGAAAAGTCTGTGCCGCACTGGGAGCAGATGAACGGGATGGGCGGAGTTGGATGGTCTGCACCCTGAGTTAGTCGATCGACGACGGCCTCCAAGCCCAACAAGTAGATGAATTCGGTATTGTTCGGGTTGGGGATGAAATGCATTTCAGGTGGAGGAGGTTTAGGTGGTGGGATCTGTCAATACAACGTGAATTTAATTTTGACTTAATTAAGGCATGGCCAAGAAATGAAATACCTGAAGTAAAGTTTTCTCCAATTGCTTCCTTAAAGCTAATTTGGCGGCTGCTTGTCTTTGGGCAGCTGTCTGAGGATCTTCAACTTGCCGGGAGCTAGAAGCACTTGTGTGATGATGGAGACCGAGCGTGCTGGACGAGCCAGACTGGGCAACATTGGGCGACGAGGTGCTTGTTCGCATGTGGTCGCGTTTGTCATGCCCCTGGATGCTTGGAGACGAAGGCGATGGAGCACCAGAGCCGATAGCTAGTCCCATCACTACATTCGGGGGTGTCGTAATAGGTGCTCTGCTGTGCGCCAAAAGTCCTATTGAAGAATGCACATTAAGAATTGGTAAATTCAATTGAATTATCCTGAATGATTTACCAGCCGATCCTCTCAGCAATTGTTGCTGGTGTTGCTGAAGTTGCTGATGCTGCATTAACGGCGATAAAACGTTACTATTGGAATTGCGATGTCCCTGTTGCTGTTGTTGATGAAGTAAATTCATGGCCATGTTGGCAACATTGGTCGAATGGCGTGATGAATTTTGCGAGTTTGAACTATTTCGGGAAGACGGCGACGAGCTCATGTGGTTGTTGTTGTTTTTACTGCTCGATTTCACGTGCTGTCCCCCATGGTGGTGATGAAGCTGCTGCTGCTGCTGCTGTTGTTGCTGCTGCTGCTGCTGAGGTGACGAAATCGATAAGTGGGCAGGATGAGGCTGCTTCGTACTGGTAGCTGGTGGTCCTTTTAAAAAACAACGTTACAGATCCAGCAGGCAAAATGATTATTGAGTGCGAAAAAACCTGTTTTGACGTCGTGAGAGTTTGAGGCAACTGTCAAATTTGTCTGTTGTTGTTGTTGCTGTTGTTGCTGCTGCTGATGGAGCTGTTGCTGCTGCTGCTGTTGTTGTTGTTGCTGTTGTTGTTGGGCAGCTAAAAGCTGAGTTTGTCGAATCTTTTTGAGCAGTACCAATCGCATCTCTTCTGTCCTCAACTCGGCTTGCAGCCTTTGTATAAGTAGTTGATTCTCTAACCGTTCCGTCTCGGTCATTTCCTGCAAATAACAAACCGACATGAAAGATGAATGATCCAACATTAGAAAAAAAAGGAAAGAAATGTTTACCTTTCTAACCGGAGAGGGAGGCATGGGTAAATCTTCCAGATTTTCACCCTGGGCATCATCACTTAGATCATCCGCTTCATCATCGGGTAGTTCATCGTTGATTTCCATATCGCTGGCACTGCCGTAACCATTGCTGTAGCCGTTGACGCGTCCTTCTTCAGAGTTTTTAATCGTGTAGACAACTTGGTTGTTATCCGGGCGTATCGAGAGTGGGCGGAACGACCGCCGGTTCGATGAACGCGATCCATCCTTCAGGTGAACCACTTCAATTTCATCTTTGATCGGCCGATCCATTTCCTTATTGGCGTCACGCTCTTTAGGCTTTTCGATTCGCGTTACCTAGAAGATAAAAGAAATAAAGAGAAATGAGCATACGTTGTCGTGTTGTCTTGACGCTGTTTTGACGGGAGACCAATTGAGATTTGTCTAACCTGAATTTCATCTTTTGGCCAGGGATTTTTGCTAGTCGGTGTGACTCCTCCAGATCGATGGTGAAGTGGAATGAAAGGGGATTGCATATGAGCCTGAACAGGTAGAGGACTCAAAGCGCTGCGGCCAACGCCGTTACCGTTGCCACTGAATCCAGCCCCTCCGTGAGCAGGTGTTGGATTGATACCAGCCAGAGCGCTGAAATGGCTGCGATGGACGGACAAGTCCTGGGGGAGGTCAGCCAAATCAAACTTGAACGGCTGTTGTTCACGGTGTTGATTCATCGCCTCTGCCGGTTTCCTACTATGATAATCAGCAGTTATGGCCATTTTGTCCATTTGCATTTCATAATAATAAAAAAATTTACCTGACGGAAAGGTCGACAACCGGTGAATCTTCTTCTGCTTCCATGGTTTTTGCTTGTTTTGTTTTTATCACGCTAGACTTGTTTTTCTGCAATTAAAAAAGCAAAAGAGAGAAATAAGTAATCTAAACACATCCACAAACAAGTTGTATGGGGGGGAAAGGGGGTCACGAACGAATGGAGCGCACCGAGACCAAGATGGCGTGAAAGACAAGGGTAGTAGTCCCTTGTTTCCCGAATCACGAATTGCCCAACGTCACTTGCGGCCGGGATGATGGAAACGTGTCAATGAAATGAAACCCAGGACGGTTTGACGTGGAGAAAGGGGGGAAGTAGGGCGGAAGGAGATGCACTATACATATCGAGGCACTACTAATGAACGGGAGGCAGAAAGAAGAAGGGGGGGGGAGGCAGTGGGAAGTAAAGTGGGTGGTAAACGCAAAACGAGCTTTTCACCGTCCGGGAGGAAGGTGGTGGGTGGGTGGTGGTAGGGGGGTTGGGAGATGTCGAACTTACACACCGGCGGCTGACCGGCCACCCCACCTCCCAATCTCCCAGCCTCCCCATATCCATAAAGACTATACCTTCTATACCCACCCTCCTGCACCACCCTCTTTTCCTCCATCTTTCCCCTTCTCATAGTCGTTACTTTCCTCCTCCTCCCAACCCTACTGATTCCACCCACCAAACGATGGGTTGGTTCCCAATCCACAACGCGCAGAGGAGAGCAGCTCTTTATGCCTCTCTTTTTTTTCCTTCTTTTCTTTTTGTAACCAAGGAGAAGTTCCAGGTCGGCGACCCACGCATCACACTAATTAAAAGTCTTGAAACAATATCCATCGGTTCACCAACGTTGGAAACTTACATTTTCGATATCGACGAGTCCAAAATATCCACACAACTCTCTCTCTCTCTCTCTCTTGCACAGTTCAAAACTGACGTTGAGTGGCGACCATTGGAAACATGGCAATCTATGATTATTTCTTCCCCCCCGGTTAACTGCGATAATTCTTTCACATCCAACAACGAAACATGGACTGAATATGAGACACAAACTGCCTTTCCTTTTTTTTCTTCACCACCACCACAAGTTGTTCAAAAGGGAAAATAACCGGTTTAAACTAGTGGTAAAAATTCACTTGACACAAAATGGTTGAACGTGATCAATAGTCAATCAGAGAGAGATAAGGTTGCTCAAAACTGCGTTTTCGCTGTTGTTTTGCGACAATTTAAAAGCCAACACACGAGCAAAAGTAACGAGTGGCACGAAACGGCGACCAAAAACGACGACGGACTAAAGCATACAACATAGCCAGCGCCAGCGAGCGAAAAAAAAACCGATCCAAGATGGCTGTCAAGAGTCTCTCACTGCCACACCGACTCACAGGAGGGGGATGGGAGGGGGGGGAGGAGAAAAGCCAAAGAGTTTTCAGCTGCTACGACTTTTTCTAGTAGTACACCTCGTACTAAAGTATTCTTTTTTAATTTTTAAATCGCCGTTAATACCAGAAATACGGGAAAATGACTGCCACCAACATTTACCTGAAGATGATGTCTATCGAAATAGTTTTGAGTAATTTGATGCTATATTTTGGTAATCAACGCTATTGTTAATTGCAATCGAAAAAACAATATGACGGAATCCAAACAACACTATCTGATCTGATGCTCGCCATTCGACGACGACGACGACGACACAAACATGATACCACTGTCAAATTTACACCGTCACAAATGAAATAAGTTTTTCGTTGCCCGTCGGTAAACACTTGAGTTGAACTTGACGTTCACTTTGAAGAAAATCAATGTGAGTGACACACCATAGATTGTGATTGAAAAATGGATGGAAAATTTCAAGATTCGACCAACAAATACGACTGGTGGTGAACGTTAGAACGAGAAGGCTTGAAATGAAGCCCCCCCACCCTCCAATCTTTTCCCTTCTAACAAAATTCAGGGGGTGGGGAGGAGGAGAGGTTGCATTTTTAGAAATATTTCGGCGTAATGCTTAGAGCCTTTTGAAAGCTTTTGTTGGTTAAATAGTATAACCCGCCCAACAGAAATAGGGTTTTACCTCATGTTGATTAATCAGAATTTAAGATCGGTTTAAGGCATCCAGTTGCAATATACCTTGAGCAGCTGTAGCTGTAGCAGCGGGAGTAAATAGGTTAGGCTGGAAATTACTTGTGACAAGAAACTCGCATCTCCGATAAGCCGATGTCTCCCATCTCCCGGCAAGGCCTCGCAACTCCTTTTTGACACATTTCCTTACATACAATCCAGTTCAAATGAATTACAGTTAAAAATAAATAATACAGGAATAACAGATAACATCAAATTAAATAACAAAACATCAAATTAAGTTTGCGCTACTAAACGTTTCTTAGAACTTGAGACTAATTTGAAGTAATTCTCTTTTGGAGTGGAGCCAGAGGTCTATGGCTGCTTGAGTGAGCAATTTCCGATTGCCAGCGTGGCTTGAAATAAGATATAATAGACGAATTACAAAGTACAATTTAGTTTATTTTGAGAATATATAACTTGACATCCCATGAACCTATATTAGATACAGAAAAGAACTTTATCACGACAAAATTGCCAGATTACGAAATAATAAGAAATATGACCGATGAATTGGATTAAATATGGCGCATTTGTTCGGTTGTAATTCGACTTTCGTCTTTCTTCCTTCTTTTTTATGGTAACTTTGATATTTCGTTTTAAGAGGATAGGAAAACCAATTTCATATTGCGCACAGAATTCACCTGATCAGTTAACTCTATACTTTGAGTCTTTGACACTTCATTCGTAAAAAGTGTGGAAAAACAAGATCGGATCAATAAAAAATAGAGAACTGGGATCCCATTATTTCGTTTAACTGCATCTCAAAAATTACAACTATAATCTGTAACCCAAAAATAATGATGTAGTCAATAAGCATTATTATTAACTGGAATGAGACTTGATGGTATAGCTTTGCAATAGGCCTACAGGGGGGCAAATACACATCATTTTTAGACCAGTCTTCATTCATGTTTCATATTGAATCAATAACTTTTATTTACCGTGCATTACAGCATATAAATTCATATTCATCAAAATGCGTGTGAATTCCATCTCTTTCGTTTGACGAGAACGTATCGGTGATGGCAATCGAGATTCATCAAATATGTAACATTTAATAATGTAAAAAAGTAAAGAATCAGTATCCAGTAAAGTTATAAAACAAACTCTAGAAAATTTTACTAATTGTTTCAGATTGGCATAATTTGTTGAAGCATTTTCAAAGGTCTCATTCTGGAGACCAAAGTGAAAATCTCATTTGGACCTGACTGCTCAAATGTGAACTCACTCTCTACAACTCATCTGTGAATTCATCTCTTGTAAAAATTTCCTGGAAATACAAATGACAGAAGGTTTAAAACAAATTTAAATCACAATTTTATTGTAGCCCACAACATACCATTTTTTTTATTGGGAAGGCTGACTCCTTCTGCGAGATCTACAGCCTCAACCACAAAAGTAATCAACTTACATTTATTTTAATGAAAATACACTTAGTGTCTACAGTCTCTCAATCAGTCTCAGAGTTTTACACAACAAGAATACACAAGCAAGAACCTTTTAAGTTCCAAACCTTTGTGTGTTAAATATAACAATGAAAATTACCAAGAGATTATATACTTATACTATCGCAAGTTAAGTGTAACCTTAATAAGCAATCGCTATCGTAGTTATTGTTTATTTAAAAAAAACGATGATTTATTGGTTTTACCGACAAAGAAATACAAAAGTCAAAATACGTCAAACTCCAAAACAATCCTCCCAACGGAAGTATGGCGAACTACACTACATGGCTCGCCATTGAAAACCAGAGAAAAACGAGATCGGCCTTGATCTATCCGAAGGTGAAGCGAAATGCAAGATTGAACGTCATCTGGGTTGCAATAACTCAACTAATTTTTTTTCCAAATTATTTAAAAAAAAAACATTTTCAGTTAAATATTAAATAGTTTTGCATTCTAATAATAACGTACTATTTAATTTAGTCTTGGGTTTCATGGTCATGGAGGTATTTTCTTAAAATAGCACCTGTTTCAATGTGGGGCTTAAAAAAATAGAAATGTTCCCTCGACCTTTTCGGCGAAAAATGAGCGGATTTTCTGTTTCTTTCTTGCGGTAAATGCCCAGCGAAAACGCCCCCCTTTTATTGCTGCGTTTCTTTATCATATATCCTATACTTTCTACGTGTACTATTGCTTTTCACTGAGACTTGGCATTGGTAAGATAAGATACGAGTAACGTACTACTAATAAAATGTGAACATTGCAACATTCGGGTAGACGTGTGTGTATGTACCGCACAGTATATCATCATACCATATCACAGGTATAAAACTGTAAAGTTCTAATAGCAAAGGAAATTGTCTACAGCTGGAATAGTTTTTTTTTAATTACATCAGTGTATAATATAGGTTGTGAACATGTACGTTCTTTTGTGAACAACTGGAAATACCATCAGTCAATCATTGCGTAATAATATTTTATCTTTCGGTTATCAGGCTGAACCGTCAAATGTTATCTTCAAGCTTTGTCATTTCAAAATCGTGTCATAAAGTACATTTTCAGAGCCCAATCCACGGTCCAACGACCCCAATTTTTATAGCAACAGATTAAAAAATAACAAACGGTCAACGTACTACTTAACAAAATTGAAAAAAATAATGAAAAAAAAAATAATAACAGGCTTTAAAATCCGTTAATTATTTCATAGGATTCCATCGATGAAAGAAGGATGTAAAGAATAAAACACCCGATCAAAAGAGCTGTAGTGGGCAGTTTGTATTTCATGGGGCCACCTAATTCTCCTCCAACAGCATCACAGCGCCGAACGGACAGCAGTACGATTGCAATTATTGCCATAACACAGTAGAGCGTGACAGAAAACGCCAATCTATTTTTTATGAGAAAACAAAACCAAAATTAATATTCCTACACTATTTAATTTGTCAAATATTTTTTTTTTATTATCGAAATAAAATGCGATCATGCAAAGAAAAGATGTTGATTGAACTAAAAAAAACAACAACTATAAAAGTATTAAGAGCAAAATTCTTCGATTTCTAATTGAAAGAAATTATTTTTAAAAATATTTAGTAGCTTTTTCATTGATTGAGGGACAACTTTGACTCACGTTCCAGCTTCGACATGAAATACTGTGCCGTTGTATGAGTGGTGGAATGCTGCAAGTGACCAAGCGACTCCTATGCCAAGAAAAACGTTAACGGCATTTGCTCCTGTCACGTTGGAAATTGACGCATCGGCATGTTCATCTTGCACGGCCGACACTTTGCTAGCAAACAAATCTAAAAGTATATGCATGATTAGAGACGTAACCATAGAATGACTCAAGTTAACTACTACAGAATAATATGAAAGACAAATCTTATTATACGATTCCGAAAGTAAGCGTCAATCTTGCTATAATTTACGGGTAATGACGCCAATGAGAGATCAAGGGGTCCGCAACTCAAATTTACTACAATTAAAAAGGTAAAAAAGCAAAAAAAAGTGAAAAAAGGAAAAAAAAAAGGAAATTTACTTTACGTGCTAAAAGAAGGGCGCGCGCGAACGAACCCCCCCTCCTCCCCATCCCCTCCCTACCCTTTTATTTTCGCTTGAAGGAAAGCCTATCTCAAAAGTAAAAAAGGAAAAATAAAGCAAGGAAAAAGTAAAAAAAATAAAAAGTAAATTTGAGTTGCGGACCCCTTGTGAGAGATAATCAAAACTGACCTGGGAGACTGGTTCCTAAAGAAACGAAAGCCAGAGCGGTAACACTGTCCTTAAGTCCAACTGTGCAACCCAGATGAGAAGCAACATCACCAATCAACGCCGTCATTATTCCAATGCAGACCACCGACGAGAAAAAGCACGGGTAACCACCACCCATACCTGAAATTTCAATTCAATCAAAATCAAATGTATCATCAAACATGATTCGGTTTCGGCAAAGATTATTACATTCAGGAGGAATTACAGCAAAGACCAATCGCCAAAATACTGTAATTGCATGGGTAGTGTACTCTTTCCATTTATTCTTTTTAACAGTTGCCACTTCTGCGACGGCAGTTCCATCACCAGCAGCTTCTTCATTTTCTAAAGTGCCAAGTCCAAGGTCCAACAATAATTATTAAATGGCAAATTTTTTGGCGATATACCATTGCTTTTTGTTTCTCTTTAACTTAATTAGACTGAATTTATAATATGTTAGTCGAATTGTTACCTTCCTCCATATGGACGGCATCGATAAACTGTTGTAGCCAAGAAGACGTTCCGCGTTTTAAAGATTTGTTAGCCTTCGACACCATTTTGTCAACAGTTTTCTAGGAAAATTAGAAAGCTTTGATGACAAATTCATTTCCATGCCAATGCCTTGTCGTGAACATTTAACATTTACAGTAAGACATTAAAATTTTTAGTTTTCATTAATTAAAAATTTGAAACCCATATAATAGCTCTTCATATTGATAGAAAAAAATCATTCCATATTTATAATTGCCTTACTAATCAAGTCTAAAAAAACTCATCAGAATTTTTACCAATCTTTTAAAAGTTCCTCTTACCGCACTCTTATTATGTTAATTGTCCACGGGTGCACTATGCATTGGCTTAGGTAATCAATAATAAGCAAAACGAAATTATCTTGTTTTAAACCCACTTTGAATTGTTTACTTTCTTTGAGATGGATAACTGTCGTGGTAACTTCTCCGAGTTGGGCGCGACCTCTTAGCGCAATTCGTTGTTGTTCGGAAAGTTGGCTGTATTCACGCATGCTGAGTTCCTCCAAGTCATCAATACTCTCGTCGGAGTCTCCGTCTGGTTACATAAACATATCCGTTAGCATCAAATTGTAGATATCTCGTTACTCTACTAGTTTCTCTCCAAGTATTGCCAGCAGAAGCACCTGACTCCAGAGTTTTACTACGTCGCATTTCGCAGAACGGTTACGCAATCTGAGCGTTTGATATTTTAAAATATGTCTTAATCTCCCTTATTTATGTTATTGTCGATCAGACAAGATAACTAAATCTAATCGCCCAAAACCTCAATAAATAAAAATCAATAATCTGGAGACAATATTACGTTACAAGGGGGGAAATGCTGGGAAATGTTGTACCTGACAAAAATATGGTTTTAGAAATTTTTGTAAGTGTTTACACTTTTAGTGCGTTTTATTAATTGTGTACCTTTGATTGATTTTGGCTCTCCAATGGTGAAATAGAAAAAAACATTTTTTTCGTACAGGCTTTCTCCTATAATTTGAATTAGTACATGTCTCCTGTAATTTGTTAATAAAATACAAGAATATTTCAGAATGCTTTATTTAAAAGAAAATCATTATAAATAGAGAAATGAAATACTCGGTTTCGCCATCTTCGAAGATGATTTCACCTTGAGAGTGCAGGTAATCTCTATTTGGCTTAGCTGTACCTTCTTCTGTTCGATAAGTTATTGCCACTCGGCAGCGAGATCCTCCGATTCGGACAATCAACATCACGTGAGTTCCAACCGTTTCCGTGAGGGAAACACTGCGCTCCGAGAGACTAAAGATTCCGCGATGGTCGTCATCCAGTATCATCACTTTTACATTTGAGTTAAAGAATTGAATAGAAATGATTTGATTAGACTTTGAATCGAGTTTGTGAATTTATTACCTGTGGCCATTGAAGGACAAATTAAACGTAAATGGGAATGTTCTCCTATTTGATTGCCTCTTGTTTGGACGTCAGTACACGAATCATCTTCGCTGTCTGAATTATTGGAGGACTCGCGTTCCGAGAAAAATTCTACAGATCTTTTACGATCAGTTTTATCGGATTTCAGTTTGGTAAGGCTAACGCGTCCGGATGAATATGAAACGGAAGTCACCAAAGTCGTTTGAGACGGTGACAAAGTCATCGCATCATTATTGGCTATTCCCTTATTTGAATCGGAGCATTTAACTCGATTTCCCTGAAAAACCTGATCATTTTCGTCGATGGTGCTGGTGTCGAATTGAGACACGGCATCGACGAAAACGTCGTCATCTCCCGTTGTGGAGAGTTCCCCGTCGCTCTCGTCGTAATGAAACCACGAAGGTCTTCTCAGGTTTTTATTTGACTTCAAAGCGCTGAGGATTTCGCGAGCAGTGACAGAATATCGGGGCGGAGCCGTATCTCCGAAATTTTCAACATCCAACGTCATGGAATAGGATGGCGCAATCTCGCCGTGAATCTCGACCGTTGTCAAATAAGCGTCGTCCGCAATTTCACCTTTCCCGCAAAGGTATTCGAACCGGTTGCCTGTCCTAATGTTTAACAGCCGAATGTAAAAATGTTGATCTTCCTAAATGTTGTAGAAAAACAAAATTAAATCAAAATAAGAATCATGATAACAGCGAAAATATTTGGCTTATATTACTTCGTAGAGATCATCATCAATAATTCGGATGGAGATGGTCTGTGAAGTAACTCCTGGTTCAAAACAAATGGTTCCACGGTTGACTTCAAAGTCCTTTCCCGCCGTGGCTTCGCCATCTTCCGTCGTGTAATCGACGAACACGAGTCTCTCCAAATCGCCGTCCTCCCTGACAACCGTCACGTCGAACTGGCCGACATTTTCCATGACGGTGTAGTGAGCGGGACTGAAAAAGACTTTGGTTATTTGCCGGTCAATATTCCGCGGCTGAACGGCCGGCGAGGTGCTGGACGGATGGAATTCTTGAAAGAGTTCCGTCAGATTCAATTTGGGTCGGCGGGATGAGTGCTCGACTACACGACCGGTGAGCATCTTGGAGGCCAGCACTTGGTAGAAAGCTTTGCTCTTGGATCCTCGATTGAGCATCTCTTTGGTGGCCATTAATTCGAGCTGATTGGATTTCAGCATGGGATACTTGCGCCGCAAATTCTTCAGAAGAATGATGAACGCCCGTCGGTGATTCTCGAATTCACGAATTTCTTCGTTTTCAGTCTCTTCGGCGAATTTTTTGAAGCAATTGCTGATTCGGTCGTTGGGTTCCGAGTTGACGACTTCGGCCTCGTCGGTGGTCATTTCGACGATGACGCCGTTTCGACCCATACGGTAAGTCTTTGAAATGTAGTCGTAAATGTGGACGTGTCGGTCGGCCACGTAGGCGGAGAGGACCGTCATGGGGAAGAAAGCGAAAGTGACGAGTGCCTCCCAGACTTCGATCACGCCCGGCGAGATGACGGCCGTGATCAAGTAGAGCCACAGATAGGCGAAAATCGACCAAGCTGCCGTGACTAAAAACACAGATACCCGCTTGACTTTACGCACCTGCTTGTTAACAATAACACATCAAAAGATTATTTGCAGTCATCAAATAATTTTTCAAATGAATCACCTGGCCGTCCGGAATGGCCCAATTGCAAACGCCTATAATGACGAACAGGTTAAAAGCCGCACTGCCCACTGTCGATCCCGGACCCATTTCACCTGCTTCGAAGCCTTTACCGATAATTTCGATGCTGGACAAAAGAATCTCCGGGCAGGAACAACCGAGGGCCATCAGCGTCAAATTGGCGACCGTTTCGTTCCACACCCGGACCACCACCGTTTGGGTCTTGCCATTTTCATCTTTGACTTTGACTACTTTCTTCTTCGACGTAATCATCTCGATGGAAGCCATGAATTTGTCGGCCAAAATGGCCACTCCGACAAACAGGTAAATCAGCGAAGCGATATACACTATTCCGCGAAATGCCAGAACGCCCGTGCTCACGTTCTGCAGCGGCATCCAGGCCGGAAGAATGATTCCGTCAACGCAGAGCAATTCTTCGTCCTGTTGTTTCACTTCATCACTCGAGTTCCAAGCGGACCTGGTTGAATTATTGACCGGCGCCATTATATAACTATGTTCCGTTTCGGGATCCAATTCCTATATAGTGTCGACTGAGAAGAGTCGAGTTGGCTATTTAAAGACTTTGTCTGCCCGAGTCAAGTCAACTAGTATATATAACAGAAGACGATGATCCGTAGCTAATGTACCGTGCACTAATTTATCACAATGCATGCCAACACCTGATTTTCTGAGACGCATTATAACTAGGTATAGCTATTTCACCTCAAGACGTGACTATGACAAAGACCTTTTTACGTTTTTGGCATTCGTAACCAGCCTGTCTTGCAGTGTCATGCACAAAATGTGGAAACTATATCGGAATATCATTTCGTATTTTGATATACGTCGGCTATCATTTTTATTGATTTTTAAAAGTGCTATTTTCGTGAGTATAAAGAAAATGAAGTAGACTTTGCAACTTTTTACACGTAAAGAATTCAACATAGACATTTTAAAATACCTTGTTCTAATTTATGGCTTGATATTGGGGTGCTATGGATTGAATCAGGCAGCTTAATAAGCCAGCGGACAGCAGACATGCTGTCGCATATTTGGAGCACATTAAGCCATGCCTTACCCTCCAAAACTTAATAGCGCTTCTAAAATTTCGTTTATATATTGTTAGGTAATCTGTAATCGAAAAAAAAAAAAAAAAAATTAGGCGCTTGTGCAGCTATCAAACCAGTTGAAACCTCATTAAATAAACAATAGTTCTGAGATCTTCATAAATATAGCGTTAATATTGTAACCCCGAGCATGGAGCCGATATTTATTTATACTGCTCGACCCCTTTCTTCTCATCTCCAAATAGCTGTTTCTTGAAGAATCAGTCTATCGTGGAGTTCTATTTTTTATTTGATTAAACTTCACCATCCTTAGAAACGCCTAGGTGGATAGACCTACAGTTTCGTTTTAAGAGTTTCAAATTTTTAAATGTGTGCCTTTTGAAACCATTTATCCTTTCAGGATCGTTCGATCGAGTTTATTAATTGTTATGAAGCTAATTACAAATTCTGATTTGTTCATTTATTATTTTGGCTCGACATGGCTGCCTTGACCCATTTTGTGCCACCAGCCAAGCGACTATTTGAAGAATTAATCGAAATAACCAAAAATTAATATTCAGTTTCTTCATTACCCAACAACCATTTGTTTAACTGGTTTTAACTAGAATTTTGTGTTGTTCATCTATAATAATTAGTCTGTAATAGCGATAGCGGAATGAATTTGCTGATTGATAATTATGGCACTGATAAAAAAGTTATCGAATTACGTAGTATTCTTTTTATATCTAACCTAACGACTGAAATAACAGATCGAATGTCACCTGCGTTTTCTCAATCCAATATAGTGTTTCGTATTTCAGATGATCTCATTTGTTGGGATTTTTACGGATAAATAAATCGGTTAATCGATGTCTACACTTCAGTGTCGTGAATTATTTAAAAAAAATATAAACTTGGACACTGGATGCTTGCAAACTTCATTAAATAATTCTTCGGCACAGGCTTAAAAAAATTGGACAATTAGACAACAATGTTCATTCAACTTTGACGATGATATTAACTATTACCTTCAGTGAAGAAAACATGGGCACACTTGTATTTGGCACGGCTAGGGGAAAGGAAATCATTCATCAATCCCCTTACAGAACTATCACATGGAGTAATAAGATAGATAGCTTCCATGGCAGGCAAAGGCTCCCGCTTTTTGTTTAGATCTTCCACCACTACAATACCAATTTATTAGTTCACAACTTTTACATGAATGGAGCAATGAACTTACATGTGATTCCTTCACTTGCGATTTCATGCATCTTGCAACACGCTGAAACCATTCTCATGGACAGTTGATCTACCAAAAGAATACGCCAGTCTGTCCCTCCTCCAGTTCCTGAAGCCTTCCTATTCGACCGGATGACATCTTGCATAATCTCTGTATGAACAAAACCAAAATAGTTGAATAGAAAAACCTTAAGTTTCCTGTGTACCATTTTTTTTTTAGTATTCATCGATAAATCAGTTAGGAATTTGTTATTTTCTTCCGCTTCGTAGAGAAAAAATCGGAAAAAATGAATGACAAAACAAGTTAAAGAAATGATGAAAAAGAGAAAGAAAGCAAAAACAAAAAGAAACTGGACCAGCCCTACAATCGATAATCGCCAATAACTTGCTCGGCTGTCTCCACCGCAACGCACGTCGAGAACTGATGGACTCATTTTAGGGTATCCCCCCTTCAAGGTAGTCACCTGTAAACCTGTAAACACCGGAATAGAGTGAAGACGACCTAGTCCTTTGACCGTAGAGGAGTTTAATGGTTCGACACTTTCGTGTTTTCCCATACAACGCAACTCATACAGCGCCAAGAATTTAGGAAGTCCGCACGCACACACCAGTGACCAGCAGCAATTCCGTTGACGGGGTTCATTCACCGATTCCTTCGGATTGTCGCGAGGAGGGAGCGCGTCATGCAAAGACAACAACTACCGATGGCAAGGCTGACCGTCCAGCAATCATCATTTAACTTTAATTTAAAAAAAAAAGGAAAAGCTATCGAGATCCGGCTTGAAGTATTTGGTACACTGTACGGCACATGTCTTAAGTCTCTCAGATGGCAACGAATTTGTTTTCGGGAGATGGGCGATGGATGCGCACATTGTGTTTGAAGCTATACCTTCAACAGCTTATGAGCTGTTGAAGAAAAAAAATAACTGCTGGAAAAAAACGTTCTTACTAGTGAGATCCAGTTTCCTGCATTCGATCGGTACAGGTAGATTTTTAATAACGTCGCTACAAGCGAAGTACACCGAAGTAGATGTACTTCGGTGATATGAAGATTTTCCTTGAGGAAACTTACTTCATACTTCGAGTGTCTTGATATTAGTTCCACCGAGTCCGATGACTCGCCCGCAGTCCGAATGTCATATGTTCAAAATAACAATTTATTTGCGTATGTAGCGTTGTTTTGAGTGTACACGGATTGACAACAGCAGAGTTTCGTTTCGAATTTTCAAGAAACACTTATTATAACACTGAATTGGAACTGAAACTTATTCCTATCATGATCAAATTCATGCGCCCTTATATAAGCTCGGATCACGTCATTGACGTCAACACTATTTGCACTCGTTCATTCTAGTTAACTAGTTAACTTTTTAAAAAAATACATTTTCTAGTTTAAGCGGAAGAATATTATATCATTTCTTTATTTGTTTTATTTTTACGAACATGATACCATGATACAATAATTTTCGGCTTGAGCGTCGTGGGTGTGTAGTCTACTGTGTAAACGAGCAGCTGGAGAACGTTGGCGAATCCGGTAATCTCTGGAGTGTGGCTCCGCTAGAAAAATACGGTCGTTCACTGCGTTCTCCTAATTTAAAATTAAATTTGTTTTAACACAGTTAGTAATGTTTTGAAACGTTAATTTTGTCCTACCAACATAAAGATCTATATCGACGTTTTGAACGGTATAAGCTTTCAATGGAGACAACTCAGAAAAGTGGATTGGAATAAATTCTCGCCAGGTGGTATTGTTCAATAATTCAATATTGATAACACTAACCATTCAGTCGGCAGAGTGTGGGAATTTTTTTTGAACTTCCGAGATAAATATCGGAAGTCGAAATATTCTGTCGCGCCTTTGTATTTCCGTTTTGCCGTCTATGTACTCCGGATATGTACTCAGCCCTCTCGAAAATGAACTTCACTTATCTGCGTCTTCAGCTCACTAATAGCTATATGTCTTACTGAATCAGCCATTTGTCCTTCCTGTATGCAATTCGTATGTAATGATATTAGCTCTATATAGAGTTGTAAAATTTTTCTTGTCAACCCATAGCATCGCCTTACCGCTGTTACGCCTTATAAGCTGTTATCTTTTGTATCTTTACAGCTAAGGACTTTTTTCGTCATTACTTATACATAGCTATTCGCATTGTTTGTACTATGTCTCTTGCATTGCCAAATGACGAAAACAACGTAGTCATTCGATAATTGAGAAAAAAGTGACTTTTGTTTTTATTATTTCTTACTCAGCCTTTTTCACTCTGTGACACGTGAACTAATGTCGCCCTCCCTCGCTGATTTTGTTATTAGGCAACACCCATAATCGGATAGGCCAGGATTTGTTCTAAGATAATTATAGATGTTCAAAGCAGGTATTTCTGGTGGAAATTCATAAAAACAAAAATGGCCTCGGTAAATTTAAGATGTAATCTCGAGAATTTTTTTACTGGCGCGTTCCTGAATTTTGGGGTTTTCTGTGGTCAATAAACTTTGCCTTAAGTGTCTGCTAAAAGTGCTAATGCTATTCCAATGAAGTCGGCAATTCAAAAATAATTCAAACACGTTTCAAACGAATTGGAAAGATACATTTTTCGGATAAGAGGAGATTTTGCTGAACCTCCATTGTTGGCCGTGTATTGAACTATTGATATAGTGGAGCTATTCCTTTCCGTGAAGTTCATCCTTTGTTCCTTGTCAAGACGACCTAGCGTCTAGGACACTTTGCTGACGACGGTTTCCAGGAAGAATCCGTTCTCTCCTGAAATTGAATTGACGTATTCGGTACATGACATTTCAAAAATATTCTAAACTAATAACATATTTGAGCTAATATGAAACAAATTATTCTAGAATAATAATAAAAAAATTGTCATTTTTTACATTCATGTTTCAGATGAATATTATTTTTATGTTTCAAAATACTCGGGATTCAGGAAAACCGTCCGAATTTGAATTCAAATGTATAACTTAAAAATGCGCTTGGTCACAGGCACTAAACCTCTTTGCTTGTTTGTTAACGGGCAACGATTTTGATAATTAATTCGTAAATTGTTATCATAGAAGAATTTTCAACTATCGAATTCAGCGGTTTTTAAGTAACACTTTAAGATTAAACGCAGAGAAATAGGCTAGTTACTGAGATGCTTTTGGCTTTTATGGACGAACAGTCGAGTAGCATTTCGTAAACACATAATAACTGAAACCTGACTGAAACTGCTGCGTCAATCTGTCGGTGACAGGTCGGTGTTGGTATGTTTCACATAATTTGTTTTCTGATGAAAACTAACTTGACCTTGCAAACTAATGGGAAGAAAAATAAGATTCGTGTTACATAATATGATTCTTCTCAGGATCAATGGCTGCAAAACTTCAAACAGCCAACCTTTATATACTAAATTCAATAATAACGTCTGGCAACGCAGAAATCGTTGTCGTCTGTTCCGTTTTTTCTGACTTAACTGAGAGTCTTCTCTATTCACGATTGATAATTAATAAGGTAAATATTATAAAAATATAGAGAATTAAAATAATTTTCGGTCAAAGAAAAGAGATGATCAAACAAACCTGAAAAAGTTAGTAGTTGTGACACCAGTTTATTTACCGGCATATTTGTGTATGACAAATCACTGTTGGGATAGCCGCCATATTGGGCCATGGCCTTAAGCTTTTTGCAGATACCAGGGAATGTTTATTTGTCGAAACATTTTCCGCGATACGTATTGCCTTTTATTTTCTTATCACAAACATCTCTTTTAAAGTAACTAAATCAAATGAGTTGTTTAACATAGCATTTTTCTTGCTAAATTTCCATTTATTCATATGCATTTTTCATTATTTGTTCATCACATAATTCTCCTGATATTATCAGTATATTTAAAAACCTAGTTGCTTTTATTGTTTTGTGATAATAAAATTTTATTTATTTTCAGAACATGACATGTTAGCGGAGTTGTTTGGCTGTTTTGAACAACCTGACATATTGATCATACTGTGCATTTGGAAAAGTGTGAAATGACAATAGCCATGAAAAACAGTGGAGAAGGAGGGACTCCAGTGGGAAATGAGTCCATGCAAGAAAGTACTGCTATTGGAAATACTGTAAGTCAAATCAATTTCACTTTCACTGCTGCTAGTTTAACTGTCTGAATCTAATGTTGTTTTTCAGACTCCAAATCAAAACAGTCCTGCTGCTGCTGTAAATATAGATGGAAACACAAATGGTCAAAATGCAAAAGAGAAAGAAGATGACGAGGAAGCCTGGTTGGATCCAACTACAGGTGAACCTTATTTCCCAGTTAGTGAACTGGCCAGGCTAGAAGAAATGATTAGTAGGACACGTTGGGTAGTCCCTGTCCTACCAAAGTGTGAGCTTGAAATCCTTCTGGATGCATCCATCAACTTATGTAGGAGAGAACTGGATACAAGAAGTGAAGCTTGCCAGAGATTCTTCCAGGATGGCCTGACAAAGTCTTTCACTAAGATTTTGACTGATGATGCTGTCAGCAGTTGGAAGTTTGAGATTCATCGTTGCATCTTGAGGAATTGTGAAAAACTAATAGAACTATGTGTCTCAAAGCTGAGTCAAGACTGGTTTCCCTTGCTGGAGCTGCTAGCTGTAGTTTTGAATCCTCAATGCAAATTTCACACCTTCAACTTAACCCGGCCCTCCGAGCTCTACCCGTTGAATGCAAATGGAGGTGATGAAGAAATTTTTGCAAAGTCCCCCGACATTCGAGCTCCAAGGGGCTGGTTAGTGGACCTTATTAATCGCTTTGGGAAATTGAATGGATTTCAACTGTTGTTGGAACGGTTTCAAAGCGAGCAAAACTTGAGCCTGCCTGTGATGTTTGCTCTTATTCGGCCATTTGGACTCTGCAATGAAATGTTGACCATCCCCACCATTACTAAATATTTCCTGCCTATTGTTGAGGTGATCCCTGCATTCTTGGATAATTTAACCGACGAAGAACTTAAGAAAGAATCGAAGAACGAAGGCAAAAATGATTTAATATCAGCACTTGTCAAATTTCTCAAGAATCTTGCGCAACGTGTCCCCGGTCAGGAAGAAACGCTCCAGAATTTGGAAATGTTTCGACTTAAAATGATCCTTCGGCTATTGCAAATTTCATCTTTTAATGGCAAAATGAACGCCCTCAACGAGATCAATAAGGTTATTGCGAGTGTAGCTTCGTATCCCCACCGAACAACGGGCAACAGCGTCGTTACGGGTGCCAACGAAACTGACGAAGAGTGGCTTACAGCTGAAAGGTAGAAAAAACTCGAGTCTTTTGAATTTTTTTTTTTTACTAATTTTTATATTCTATTCTCCAGGATGGCTGGATGGCTGAAAGAGCATAGGGTATTACAGATCGTCCTAGCCGATTCGTTGCATCAGCCTCAATATGTTGAGAAACTTGAGAAAATCCTCCGCTTTGTTATTAAGGAGAAAGCACTGACACTGGAAGATTTGGACCGTGTTTGGGCTTCTCAAGCCGGCAAGCACGAAGCCATAGTCAAGAATGTTCATGATTTGCTTGCCAAACTAGCATGGGATTTTTCTCCCGAACAATTGGACCATTTATTTGAATGTTTTCAGGTATTTTATAGGATTGACGATTTAAAGAATTCGACTAATGAATATTTAAAAAAAATTATTTTCAGGCAAGTTGGACAACTGCAGGGAAGAAACAACGAGAAAAGCTGTTAGAGCTGATTCGCCGCTTAGCTGAGGACGATAAAGACGGTGTAATGGCTCACAAGGTACATATCGTTTTTATTAAAATCCTTTCACATGTTTTTCACCAAATCATTTAAATCATCTGTTTGAAATGAAGGTGTTGACGTTATTCTGGAACCTTGCGCACTCACCCGACGTGCCGAATGAAATCATCGACCAGGCCATGAATGCTCATGTGAAGATCCTTGACTATTCTTGCTCTCAAGATCGTGACACTCAAAAAACAGTTTGGCTCGATCGTTGCGTCGAAGAGATTCGTCACAACGTGTGGGTACTCCAGGCGCTCAAACAAATTCGAGATATATGCTGCCTGTATGCCGAGACTCCGGCCAATTACAACCATGCCGCCAACGCCCACGCAGCTCGTGCTCAGCACGTCCTTTATCGACAAGAAGTGGTCAATCGTCTCCAGCAGCAGCACGCACTAGTCATTCTTATAACTGACAATCTCTGTTCTTACATGGAGCGTGTGCGAAGCACCGTAAAAGACAGTCCAGCCAACTACGATCCGCTCACGCATTTGCCAGACGGTCGTTACAGCCACGTTCTTCAGGTAAATTGAAATGGTGTGAGGTTCTAAATCATGGTTCTAATTTTGTAATCAAATTTGCCCTTTAGGTTCAAGAACGCTTGAGTTTTTTAAGATTTTTGCTGAAAGACGGGCAGTTGTGGCTTTGTGCGCCTCAGGCACGTCAGATCTGGCATTGCCTGGTTGAACGGGCTATATTTGTTGCTGATCGAGAGGCCTGCTTCAAATGGTTCTCGAAATTGATGGGCGAGGAGCCTGATCTTGATCCCGAAGTAAATCGCGAGTTCTTCGAGGCACAGATTCTTCAACTGGATCCTAGTCTCATGACTGAGAGTGGGATGAAGTGCTTCGATCGTTTCTTTAAGGCTGTCAACGCTAAAGAAGGAAAATTAGTAGCCCGACGCAAGATGAACGACGTGGGGCTCATCGGACTTGATTATTTGTGGCGTGTCATTCTGTTTGGAAGTGATCCAGTTGCTGAAAAGTACGATCTAAATCACTATTCTTTCCTTTTCAATTTAACTTTTGTGTAACCGTTTGAATGTTTTGTCATGTAGAGCTATTCATCTGCTGAAGGAGACCTACACCAGTTTAGGTCCCCGATTGGTCAACAACCAAGTTGAGATTCACGAAGATCTCATAGGCAGTTGTAGTGACAGACTTCGAGCTTCACACGATACTCTGCGTGCGTACATGATACAACAGCAGCAGCAGCAGCCACATGAAGCCTTAGTGACCGAGAAGGATTTCGCCAATCGAAGCAGACAGGAGACAACACGCATGTGCAGACTGTTGAAACTATTACAGGAGTATGTTAGCGACTACGATTGCGAGTTTCAGATGAGGGAGGAGCGTACTCTGCTCCCTCTGGGAAGAGCACACAGGTAATATTGACACATTTTATTTTTGGGAGTCAATTTGAGAATTTGAACATTGCCAATCATTACTTAGGGGGAAATGCTTTACACTGGTTGTCCGGTTTCCTAACCAAGGACGCCAACCGGAGGATATCGAAATATGGACCCATAGTAACGAGACCCTCGCCACCGTTCGGCGACGCATCATGGCTCGAGTGAAATCTACCAACCAGACAGCTGCCCTGTCTGCAACTGCTGGAGTAAATTCGTCTTTAATTCAGCCTCAAGTAGTGGGCCACCAGCAGCCGCCAGTACAGCAGCAACAGAGTGGAGTCAAGCTGGATCTCTACTTGAATAATGAACTCATAGAACCTTCCGAAGGATATCGTTTAGTGGCAGACTTACCACTCAGGGATAAAACGGTTTGCGTTTTTTAAAACAAATTTTTCTCTTAGAATGAATATTCATTGTATTTCTCTTTAGATGTTGACAGCTAAACTGTCGCAATCGAATACTGCTGTGGCGGGATCACCAGACAGTAGCAGTGATAGTAGCACGGGTGGTTCACCTCAGCATGCGCCAAGCAGTTATCAAGGTAGCTTGGGAGGTCAGCAGCATCATCCGATTTCAGCCGCTTCCGCCGAAATTATGCTACCGGGAGTGTTAATGTCGAGAGACAAGCGCATCAATCCGTTTTTGTGTCAATTGGCGGATCTGGGCTCACAGTTACAGCATGCTCAGTTGCGTGACGCAGCACGCAATCTTCTACGGCAGTTGCCGGCTGATCCGCAGGCTATCGAGCGCCTTGTAGCCGCTAGCCAAATTCCTCCCGTCGTTTCGTCTTCGCCTTCAGTGACGAGTAGCGAGAAAACTGGGCCTACCCAATCTCCTTCGGAATTGGAATCTATCTTCGTAGCGGCATCACCCTCGACCATTTTGTATCATCTGGAGGTAGGTTAATAGAAAAAAGGGTCTCGTTTCCCTCCCACTAAATCCTACTGCTCTCGATTGTTTATCAGGTTGCCTACAGTTTGCTGATGCCGGCCAATATGTCAGCTTCGGAGAGAACTTCTGAGTTTCAACTAGGATTCATTCTCAGAGGTGGAATTCCTCTATTATTAAATATGCTTAGTGCCAAGAGTTTCCTCGCCACCGCTGATATTCCAACTAAAAGGTGCGATTTTTTAAATGCCACTTTTATAAAGGTTTCTACATAACGTTCACTTATCACTTTCCAGGTCGGCGTATTTAAGCATACTTCGACTGTCAAAGGTTGTGCTGGCTGTAATGTCCCATATTTGCTTGCGCAACCTTGTCGAATCGCCCATCCACACCGTTCTGCTTCAAAATAGCAGTTCTTGTATAGCAACTGACAATGTTGTAAGGGCTATTGCTGTTCGGCTTACTCAGCACATGCAGGGTGACTCGGATGCCAGCCTTCTCCTGTGTGGCGTCAAGCCGGATGAAGAGGTTGTCCGCTCTCTGGTCCGTCTTGCCTGGGCAAGTAGCAGCGGGGATTATCAGCTGCTCGATTCTCCTTGGGACGAGCTTGGCTCTGTCAAAATAAACAGCTTTTTGACGCCCATTCAAGAAAATGAATATTCAGAGGATACGCTGCTCTGCAAGTAATTAACGAAATTGAAAGTTATTTGGATATTGTATTCCAGAATATTAATGGTTTCTTTGGTTTCGTCAACGTCCTTTAGGGAGGCCTTGGAAGTCTTGACTGTGGTGAACAGTATATCACCACGGGCCCTTTATCAGGTGTCGCAGGCCCCTACGTTTTATCGATTTTCACTTGAGATGATACTGCTCTGCCCGGTGAAGCCACTCCGTTTATCCGCAGCGGAGCAATTTCTTTTGATATCGAGTCAGCCTGTGTTACTTCAAGCTACTCTTACGCCCGAGTCTCCTTCGATGTTGACGTTCTTTCTCGAACTACTATTTTCGGTTATGGGCAGCACGGTTCCAGAACACGCCAAAAATTCACAAGAGTTTTTTCAGCTCTTGTGTCGGCTTTTGAACTTAGCTGCCACTTCCGGCACCCCTCTACCTACAGCCGAACCCCTACTACTCAACGAAATCAGTTGGCTGCAAAGTGTTAGAGTAAGTTGACTGTTTCTTGATTGTTGGATGCAATTTAATTTTGTTATTGTGTGTTTCAGGAATCTTTTTTGAAGACGGGATCAACGCAGACTGAAGATGATTTACTGGAAGGTCATCTTTGTCTCACTAGGGAGCTGGTGTCTTACCTCGGCTTAGCTAAGAAGTTTGAAGTGGGGTCTGATCCTTCGAAGGGTGTCAACTTAATTAAAGTAGGTTTTAAGGATTTACAGTACATGCAGATTGTTTAACTAACAACTCACTCTAATTTATTTTAGGAACTCCTGGAAGATTTTCTTTATCCAGCATCTCGTATCATGGCTAAGTATAACAGCACTGGCGAATTAATGTCTGCTGTGGCCGATCCCATTTGCTCTTCATCGGCTTCGGTGGTGGCCGCACTGGATCTTCTAGTGGCCCTTAGTTCTGGATGCGTGGCCAATATGAAATTATTAACGTCCATGTTAACCGAAATGTTTTTCTCTGGTATAAAACTCAATATTCTTATTAATTTTTGGCTCGAAGATGTTTTCATTTCTCTTAACATTTAGATCAACAAGCCGAACCGCTTAGTGAATGGGAATATTTGCCTCCAGTTGGACCAAGAGCTTCCTGGAGTTTTGTGGGTCTGAAAAATGCCGGAGCTACTTGCTACATGAACTCTGTATTGCAGCAACTTTTTATGATCGAACGTTTGCGGCGCGGTGTGTTACTTGCTCACGGCGCAGCGCTCGATCCCGATGAAGATTTTAACGGCGACGAAAAGATGGAGAATGAAACGGAGACCAACGAAGACCAGCAGCTGCAATTGCAGCAACACCAGAGAAGCCGAGACGAATCGACTCGCGAATACAACATAAATATTCTGAAGCAACTGCAAGCCATCTTTGGGCATTTGGCAGCTAGCAAGTTGCAATATTACGTCCCTCGTGGCCTCTGGCGCCATTTCAAGCTTCAAGGCGAGCCGGTCAATCTTCGTGAGCAGCAAGATGCTGTTGAGTTCTACATGAGTCTTACGGACAGCGTCGACGAGGCTCTGAAAGCACTGGGTCATGAGCAAATTATGCATCGAACCCTAGTTGGCATCTATTCTGATCAAAAAATTTGCAAGGGTTGTCCGCATCGTTACTGTAAGGAGCAACCCTTCAATGTTATCAGTATTGACATTCGCAATCACAGTAATCTGCACGATTCCTTAGAACAATACGTTAAGGGAGAATTACTCGAAGGTATTTTTCAGTGTCTGTTTGATAGCAACTTGCGGAGTCCTGGCTAACCATTTTTGTTTTTTTATTATAGGTGGTGATGCGTACCATTGCGAAAAATGTAACAAAAAAGTCAATACTGTGAAGCGACTATGTGTGAAAAAGTTACCGCCTATCTTGGCTATTCAACTGAAGCGATTCGAATACGACTACGAACGGCTTTGTCCCATTAAATTTAACGACTATTTCGAGTTCCCTCGCGTCCTGGACATGGAGCCGTACACGGTGTGGGGTTTGGCTAAAGCCGAAGGCGAAATTATTGACTACGACATGGAGGAAGAGGCTAATCGCGATATTTGCACTCGCTATCAGTTGACTGGAATCGTCGTTCATAGTGGCCAGGCAAGTGGCGGTCATTACTATTCTTACATCCTCCATCGACCTCCCGCGAATGCTAACGGTGGTACGAGTGGAGCAAAGTGGTACAAATTCGATGACGGAGATGTGAGCGAATGCAAAATGGACGACGACGAGGAAATGAAGAACCAATGTTTCGGCGGCGAGTATATGGGCGAGGTTTTCGACCACGTCGTTAAAAGAATGAGTTACCGACGTCAGAAGCGTTGGTGGAATGCGTACATTCTCTTCTACACCAAGGAGGACATCGACATCAGCAATCGGATGAGTGAATTAACAGTCAACGAGTCGGTATCTTCGACGTTCTCTGCCTCGCCAACTCCCTCACTCTCTATGCCTCTGGCCATCGAACGAAGCGTCCGGAAACAGAACATCAAGTTTCAACACACGTACAACCAGTTTTCAACCGAATATTTTCATTTCATGAGGAAACTGATCAGCTGCCAGACGCCGTACCTAGTTGTGGATCCGAAAGCATTGTCGGCCAAGTTACCAAGTTTGCCGTCATCCATCCACCTGGATCCTGCTGTAATGGAGGAGCTCGCTCTTTTATCTGTCGAGATTGGCGCACATTTCCTCTTCACCACTTGTCTTCACACTAAGAAATCGTTGAGAGGGGTGGCCAGTGACTGGTATGAAGCGCTCCTTGGCCCGATGCGCGTTTCGAAGACAGCTCGTCTCTGGATCGGCCAACGCGTCCTCTTGGATCATCCTCAGCGTTTTTGCGAGTATCTCCTGCAGTGTCCCAGTGCGGAAGTCCGTTCAGCGTTCGTCAAAATCCTAGTCTTTCTGGCTCATCTATCGTTGAGCGACGGTCCCTGTGAAATCACTTCACCGTCCACTACCATACCCGGCGCTCTATCGATTCCAAGTAGCAGCGGAGCACCGATTCTCGGTGAAGTCACACTGGCTGATCACATATTCCAAGCAGTGTTGAACCTACTCAGTAAGGAGGTGGCCGACTATGGAAGACACCTCTCACAGTATTTCAACTTGTTTCTGGTCTACGCTTCACTTGGCCCGCCTGAAAAAGCTCACTTACTCCGACTCAATGTCTTGGCTACTTTCATGACGGTGGCTCTGGATGAAGGCCCTGGCCCACCGATCAAGTATCAGTATGCTGAACTCGGAAAGCTCTATCAGGTTGTATGTATGTTGATTCGTTGCTGCGACATCAGCTCCAAGACGAGCTCGTCGGTTCCTGGCCAGCCGCCTTTGCCCAATTCGTTTGGTGAACCACCGCTGATGCCTATCCAGCCCCAGGTGGCGGAGATTCTCTACACCCGCAACAACTTTGTTAAGAAACTTCTGGAAGATGCGAGTGGCATTGAAGAAACGTCCCGTCTATTACGATACTGTTGCTGGGAAAACAACCACTTTTCTTTTGCCGTTCTCTCTGAAATCTTGTGGCAGGTAAAGTTGTTAAGGGTCTTTTTAATTAAATTTTTTTTTCAAAGTAATCAAATCAAATTCTGTTTGATTCAGGTTGCCTTTGCCTACACCTACGAATTGCGGCCACATCTCGACCTGCTTCTCTGTATTTTGTCGTTGGAAGACTCATGGCAGAAATATCGCATCACAGCTGCTCTAAAGGGTATCCCTGACGATCGGGATGGATTATTTGATATCATACAAAGGTCCAAGAATCACTATCACAAGAGAGCCTATCAGTGTATCAAGTGCCTCGTGGCGCTCTTCTCTTCGTGCCCTACGGCCCACCAAATTTTGTTGACCAATGTCGAATTCAAACGCAAATGGTCTGCAGCTGTAGATTGGCTTCACGAAGAGCTTGACAGGCCATATCCGACAGGCAACAATCAGTACGCATATAATCATATAATATAATATAATATAATTGATTTACTGCAATAATATTGTTATTTTCTGTGCTTAATTTACAACTTATTTTTCCAGATATAATCAATGGTCACCACCTGCGCAGTCAAACGAGACCTCTAATGGCTACTTTCTCGAGCGCTCACACAGCGCCAGATTGACGTTGGACAAGTCCATCGAACTATGTCCTGAAGAAGAAGTGGAAAGTGAAGATGCAGTTGGCGGAAATCCAAGTGGAGTTGGCAATAGCGTTGTTGGCAGTGGAGGAGATGACAGCGATAATATTGCACCTCCACCAGCATTGGTTGCTGATAGCAGCTTAGATAACCCTACAGCAGCTCTTGTAAAATCACAAACGATGACAAGGGCAGCATTTGGTGTATCCCAGCCCCGACCGGGCCACGCTCAAGCAGCATCGCCACGAGCCACTGCACCGCCAACGAATCCCAATCTGTCGATTCCTCGCTCTTCTTCCTCACAATTCCCTCCTCTGCATCCGAATCGGCCCCAACAGCCACCTGTCAAGAACGAAGGTAACGGTAGCAGTCAATCCGGCCCGTCACCCACCCATTAGCCAGACGTTGCTACCTGTTGAATTTACGGAAAACATCGCAGCTGTGATTGTTGAATTGTAACACAACATAGCCTTTTGACGGCATCACTCTTGACCTTGTTGTTAGGGTTGATGGCTCGTTTCCATGTTCTTTCTTTTTTTGTTCTTCTGCCGTTTTCAGTCTTTATGTAAGCCTCATGAGTCAAAAAAGAAAAAAAAAAAGAAAAAAAAAAGCATCCAAAGGGTCGGTACACGTCATGTTATTGATTCTTCCCTTTACTACTCTTATTCAGCCCTTCCGTTGTTCAATAAAACTTGTTTTTCTTGCTCTTGCTCTCCAACATGTGATTCCGTATAGAACAGGCGAACAGCTCACTGGAACAAGCATCGGCTAGTAATTACGTTTCAATTGGCGGTGAAATAACATGGGCTGTACCCTTCTAATGGACTCCCCCTTTTGTGTTTGTGGTCCTTTTTGATGTAGAAATTTACAGTGGATGTGCTTTAGTCAATGCTTGTTCAATTATTTGGTCCTTCTTTTTCAACAGCTATCGATTATTATCCTTCCTCCTCCACCTCTTCAAATCATAATATTTCTCGGTTCAAGTTTCAAATAGGCTGGTCCCGGTTCGATATACGATGTGTTGAGAGTGGTCACACAACCAAGAGTTTAAGAGGAATTCTTCGTTTAAATGAAAATTATATGATCCCTTGTTTCTTCAAACTGTATTTTTTCATTTATACACCCTCCCCCGTTCGGCATCCACTACTCGATGAATAAAAATTAATTTCTTGTGGCGCCGTGTGCATATGTGTCATTTGGAAGAAATTGTAGGTAATAAGGCGGAAAATTATTCAACTCTGTTAATATTTTTCTTTTGTTTCAGTGACGATCTAGAGTTGAAAATACAAGCGTGCGACTCAAACTGAATCAAGCTTTTATAATAACTTCCTAGAACTAGGCTTCAACCTCCCATCAAGGCTTGTTAGCGATAGTTTTAAAAACTTCCAATACAAATGCTGTACTTCTTATATTTCAACCTATCGAACGATGAAACTAAAAATAAAAAAAATAAAAATATCGGCGATAATTCTTCGCTCGAGACTGACTGCTCATGGATAAAGCAGAGCTATGGAATACTGGTACCGCCACTCATATGGCGAGCCCTTCCATTGCTTTTATTCTCTGGAAATGAAGTCTGTCCTGCTCCTTAGCTATAAGCGCCACGGCGGGTGTGTTGGGAAGTGAGGAATAGGAATGGAGGGAAAAGTGGAGGAGTGGCAAGGAGCGAGATCGATTCATCGATATCTTAGCTCCGATTTTCACTATCGATTCGTCAACTTGGCTTCAGCCCCAGAGAAAATTTCCGAGAGGAGAAGTTAACATGGCAGTGGCGCTACCAGTATTCTATAGCTCTGGATTAAGTTTCCAAACTTTTATCCCTACAGAGCTTTTTTCCGCAGAGCAAAAAGTCGTGTAACATCTCGTTTGATGCGCACTTTAGCGTGGGTTGGCGGTACTTTGCTGCAAGTTTTGTTGGCAGCGGTTTTAATTGCATGGTATAATAGCTCTAAGGTAGGCGGGCTCTCTCACACAAGAGTTTTTTTTTCAGGAATGTAGATAGCGTTGCTATCACATGGAGGCGAGATCGGACGAGATTGTTAAGGAGGTATAGGGAAAAAGCATGTTTTAGGGGTATTTTTTTTTTTTTTTTAATTATTCGGGCATATCCTCGCGGGCGAGCGTTGCCCAATACAAGATAAACAGAGTAGTGGCTGTACAAGCACATAGAAAAAAAAACGAGTGATTGAAGTGGAGGGAGAGTAGGTCTATGTACAGTTAGGATTATTAATTACATATCTTGACATGCAAAAGGAAAAAAAGAATTAGAGAGTATGGCGCTGGAGACGAAACGACATTTCTAGAAAATTTTGAAAGGTGCCAAAGATCTGCGGGATTTGTATTATAGATGGAAGGGGGGGGGCGACCACTTCCCGGTGAGTAATAAAACTGTTGATTTAAAAGCTGATCTGGGGACGTTGTGGTTGGGGCAGTCGAAAATGAAGTACCAAGCTGATTCCTCTGCCAGATTGCAGCTGCACATGGGAGATTGGGCTTTTCCGATGCGGTGGAGATGGTAGTTGAGTGGTGCATGGCCGGAGATTATTTTGCATAGTTGAAATGGTTTATACAGAGACACAAGAGGTTTCTGGAGGGTGACGGAGGGAAGAAAGTCGTGAGTGATAGCGCTTTTCTTACAGAGGGACCATTCTTTGTTCCATGCTGCAGTGGTGTGGGCCTCAATGAGTTGTTTGATGCAGAAGGGGGGTGGGGGTGTTGAGTCCGTGATAAAAGGAAGGTTTGTGGCATCTTTGGCCAGCTCATCTGCTAATTCATTACCGCTGTGTCCTTGGTGGCTGGCAATCCAAAAGAACTCCACCGAGGTGTTGGAGTGCAACTCAAGAAGTTTTTTGATTTTGAATGTTGTGGAAGTGATCGTGCCAGTTGAGACGATGGATGATAGTGCAGCTAGCGAGTCTGATAGGAGTTCGATTTTTTAAATGTCCGGGTAGTTTTTAAATATAAAAAGGAGAGCGGTAAGGATGGCGGAGGATTCTGCTTGATAAACGGAGGCATGGTCGGGGAGTCGCCCTTTGCAGGTGTTGAGAAGGGCTTGCTCGTCGAAGATTGCGACACCATAGCCTACTTTGTCGTTGAGTTTGGAGCCGTCGGTGAACACTCTAAGGGTTCGTGGCGAAGGGGCGAAAACCGGCAGAGCTGGGGACTGCTTTGGCAGGATTGTTAAGCAAGGTGGGGAAGACCACGGGGTCGAGACGTAAGGCGTGGTCGTATCAGCCGGGAGAGAGATAAGAGGGTTGTGAAAGATGGGCTGGACGATATTTCTGGACGAAGGAGAGAAGATATGGTGGGGTATGGATAGACTGTATCTGAAAGCACATATTTGGCGGATGGTGTAGTCGATTGGTTGGAGCCCGGCGATTACTAGAAGCGCTTCAGTTGAGGTGGAGCAGGGGCATCTGGTCATGAAAGAGGCAAAGGTGCGATGGAGACTACGTAGTTTTCGGCAAATAACGCTTCTGTTGGTGGACGAAGCCCAAACGGAGCAGCAGTAGAGCCATTTCGGAATTATGAGAGCCTTATAGATTGCTTTCATTCTGGCAGGGGAGAGGCCCCAGTTGTTCCTGACAAATCTGTAAATAAGAAAGCATAGGCGGCGAATAGAAAGGTTTTTCTTTTCGATATGTTGATGCCAGGACAATTTCGAGTCTAGAGTGAGGCCTAAAAAGAGGCTGGTGCTGGATGCTGGGACTTTGATGTTTCCTATCTGAATGAACGGGATGTCGGCGGGTGGGGTTTTTCTGCGCGAGAAGAGCATAAAGTTTGTTTTCGATGCGTTGATTACGAGTTTCACTGATTCACACCACTTTAGGATAGCATTGCAGGCAGATTGGAGACGGAAGATGGCAATTGGTGAGGGACAGCTGTATTGATATCGTCAGCATATGCGCTGATGAGGACAGGAAATAGAAAGGTCTGTCTGAGAAGATCGTCGATGAGAACGATCCAGAGAAAAGCATAGAGAACGGATCCTTGCGAGCAGCCAGTAGAGATGTTGATTGTGATTTCAGAGGAGTTGGAGGTGAGGGTTGCTTTCCGATTTGATAGGAAACTGTGGATGAGTTTAACGAGATAGGGGGGGGGCAGTCTTTTGACGCGAGAGCGTCTATTATCGCTGGGTGCCAAGCGGTATCAAAAGCAGATTTAATGTCTAAAAAGGCAACTGCGGACTGATTTTGTCATAAAACGTGACTCGATGTGATTTTTCAGCTGATGAGCTGCGGTTTCTGTCGATCTGCCAGGGATGAAACCATGCTGATTGTCGTGGAATCAGTTGCACTGATTGGCGTGCCATTTGAGTCTGCCGAGGATGATTTTTTCAAAGACTTTAGCGAGAATGTTTACTACACTTTTTGGGCGGAAATTGCTAAGGTTGGAGTAGTCGCTTTTGTTTTGCTTCGAAATTATATGAACCTTATTTGCGTGTCTCCAGCTACTGGGAAGTAGTTTTAGGGGTATATTATTTAATTTTAGACTTGAGTTAGACAAATGCAAAATTTTATGTGTATAGATTACACTTTTTCTTATATGGTTCATGTGTAAAATATGAATAACAACTAATTAACAATTTTGAATGAATTTTGGCATCTTGAACTCGCTAGCATACGGATTATCCGTTTACGATTCCGCCCGATCGCCGACCTTCTCGGAAACAAACGCTTCAGGAGCACAAATCTAACAAGCCGCCGTGTTAAAAGCGCGGAAACACTCGTCATGTTTCCAAACTTTGCGTGGGTTGTAATTTGTTAGTTTTAATTTGGGTGTTATTTAAAAATCCGAATTTTCTTTTCTCTTCTTGACTTGAATATCTTGATGATTTTTTATGTCGAGATTCTGCTGTCTTATTTTTTGGGGCCAGAGTTTACTAATAAAAAATGTAATAATAATTAAACAGTTAGAATTAGAATCAAAATTGAATAAGTAACTTAACTTAAAATTACTTACAGACAGTTTGGGTTAAGCAGAATTTGAAACTGGTCTAAAGCAACTACTTCGGCAGTCAGCAATTCAGAAGCGTTCTGTTGGCTAAGAAACAAAGGGCACAAGTCCAGTCGTACAATAAGCCATCCATGTAAACACAGGGCTAAGAGCGAACGACGCGCTCATCAGAACATTTACGTAGGAAGTCTGAACAGAGAGTGAGTAGGCAAGAGAAGAGCAACGTTGACGCTCTCTCAAAAAGAAAAAAGAAAAGAGAACAGACGTTCGTCTCACTCATGATCGCTGTTCTTGGAAGGATTGATAAAACCAATAACACATTCTGAAAGGCATCATCAGAAATTTGAATTGCTAGGTTTAGATACTATTAAACGGAATTTTCGAATGGCATTGGATGTGTTCGATGAATGTGCCTAGTCAGAGCTGACATCGGATAAAAAAACATCGTCGCACAATTCGCAGTACTGTCCGTCGTAGTACTTGTTCTTTCTGGGGACAATAACCTTGATAGTTCTTGAACAACATCCTCTTCGTTGTAGGACGCTGAAAGATTGACGTTAGTTTGCTGATTGAATCTAAAGAAAGTAAAGGTAATTTAATTCATTTAAATGTAGGGGAGGGTGGAGTGAAATGGGACGCGGGTCAAATGGGACAGCGGGAGGAAGTAGTTAAAAAGTTAAAATTATTTTTAAATTATAAAAAAATTACCTCAAATTACAATGAATGTATTATAATGATGGCAAAAGTTTGGGTCGTTTGGGTTGAAAAATTGAGGTTTTATTAATAAAATAAAAAACGGCTTTTGCTTTGCTAAAAATTTGGCCGTAATTTAGTGTTTCCTACTAAAACTATTAAAAAATTTTATACTTTGAACATACTGAAATGTTCGTTATTCATTTCTCTATTGTTTTCAATAAAAATTTTAATTTTCTGAACATAATTTCGAATCCAAACAGCATTTTCAAAAAAAGAGCGGTTCTGTTGGGTGGGTTGGGAGTCCCAACCCACCCGACAGCTGATATATCCGAAATGGGACAGCAGTGGGCGTTGCTTTTGGAGGTGAATTTTCGTTCCTTCACTATTTTTTTCATGGTACCCTTATCAAACGATAATCGATTTTTCCCTATCTTAGATAAGCAGTTTCTTTTACTATAAGAAAACTTTTTTAAAAATAGCTATTCAGATAAAACCTTTTAAAACTTATACAATTCATGAATGCGGATAGGTTTTCATTTTTTAAATATTTGTCCTGGTGTTTTAATAGGCTAAACTGAGGCTGTCCAACATCACCCACCCAAGTGTTCCAATTCACCCAATGCCATAAGCTCCTCCCTCAATTTTTTTCAATACTTTGAAAATCGGTACAGCGTAATCCGTTTCTTCTAAAATTACCAAAAATCTACTGGGAATGGAAAAAAGCACTGAAAACATAAAAACAAAAAAATAAATCAAATCAGTTGATTAATTTCGAAGTTATAGTCTAAAAACAAACGCGTCAAAAATTACCCCACTCTCCCTACTGTAAAATGCCACAAATTATACCACAACAAAATTTTCAGCAGCAGTTGTTACACGGATAATTTTTGCTTCAATTACATCCACACACCTGTGTGCGTCAATGGCTGTAGCCAGCGATAGCTTTTGCGCAATATCTTTATCTTCTTCTGAAATTGTCTACATAGAAATAGAATTAAGTTTTTGACTATGTTACGAAAATAACTATGAAATTTACCAGATATTCTTGTAGCATTGGTCAGCCATGACCTCACTTAACTTTTATACTGCACTAAGTAAATTAAAAAAAATGACAATGCTGGATTTTCTAAACAAAAAACTGCTTACCTCATACCCCACTAGCTTTTCCGCATCAATCCTTTTCTTGAGATAGTTTCGTACGATATCTATTTATTCTAGAAATAGTCGAACACTTTAGTGTCAAGAATCACTTCGTCGTCACTATATCAAACGTAAATTTTTTAAATTGTTGGCGTAAGCCATTCTTAGAATACCGCACGTGAGAACAACCTATCCGAAACTTAAAGACGAAATGAAACGTCTCCTTCTTCCTCGAGATCTTCCTCGAGATCTTCCTCCTAGATTTTCAATTCTCTAGTGTTGCATTAAACAAATTGTTTGGCAGTGAAATCCAATGGACACGGAGATTTAGTGCGAATATTACGTTTACTCTTTGCCATTATTTCTGTCATATTTATCATTTTCTAACCAGTTTAACGTGTGAATCTGTCGAGTGTCAGTACTAGAGAGGCAGGAAAACTAAACTGTGACATTACTTATATTAATGAAAATATTATTCAAAATTGCGTCGTTCTAACTGCTTTCCTATTATTTATTGTTCAAACTTCTTCAACCCCCTTTTTACATGCCTTAGAGGTTGGGTATTTCATGGCGTAAAACTGTTACAATAGTTTTCCACATTTCTTTTATTTTTCGTTTGACTTCTAAAGTAATTGAAAAGTGTGGCCAATTTCATGTAAGAGTGGGGCCACATATTCATGTAAGAATGGACCACATATTAAAAAAATGAAAAAAAAAGAAAACATTAGAAAACGCGAACAACAAGACAACGTTACGATCCTTTCCCTTACTACAGGAAGAGTACGTCTAGTTGTAATTATGATCTCTACAATTAGACACAAGAACACTTCTGCGATAATTTATTAACTTATAAACACGTACCTCCACAAAGCACAGAAATATGATTGTTCAACTTAAAGATATCAAATATAACCTGGTTACAAGTCGGACGACTATCTCCTGTTGGGTGTCACAAAGAAGAAGAAGGCAAGCTAGAGTTCTAGCAGACGAAGTGAGAGAGACATTTGGTGAAAGGAAGGGAGTGGGTTTCAGCAACTCAAATCTGGTTTGGCAACGCGCATTTGGGTTGCAGAGAGAATAAACACAACACGTCTCCCTATGGGCCCACATTTGTGTAACAGTGAGACCACATTCCTTTTATAATTGCTCGTTTCATATAAAGCCAAGTTCCATCAAATCCCGATTTACTTATTATTACTTATTATTGGAAGCCATCCGTGAATCTCCGCAACCCACATGTGTTTCCAAAATTCGGACTTTCCTTGGACTTTGTCAGCAGTAGGTTATTTATGTGGTTATCTTATATCCCTTCTTCGTCCTCTGGTACCTTTATTGCTGTAGGATTTCGTCTGGCTGTGGACTCAGAAACATAAAAAACAAGTAGATTTCCAAGCGGCTAGGGCCGCCCTATCATCTTTGTCCAATTCCGCGTTTTACGATCAGGATCGCCCAACATACCTGTGCTTCAACGCTTCTAGCCTCCGTGGTTTAGGTTTTATCCTCCGCCAGGAAGATCAATGTAATAATGTCAATCAAAATGAATGTAATGTTAGGACTTGGCTGAATTTGTATTACTATCATATTGTTCAAGAATTTAATTTCATTATATTGGATATTAGAAATCAAATTCTTTCTTGATAACTGGAAACCAGAAATAACATTTCAACAAGGAATGTTCAACAATTTTGTATAAAGCAAGCACATTTATCATCTTATCAAACCATAATTGAACGATATTTTCATTAAATATTCTGAATATAGTATATTATTTATAAATTTCCTAGGGAAAGTTCGTCATCGATGAGACTGCTTTGAGTCAAGGATCTTCCGCAATGGATCAATCGCTGACTGACGCGTACCCGCTGGTTTGTGAACGCACTCTTGCGGAATCCGCCATGTTTCCACCTTGTTCGTGTACTTTTGAGTGATTCGGATGGGGAAAAAATAGGGTGTCGCGAAAAAATATTCGTGGAACGTTTCCAGTTAACAGAAGACAATTTGGAATAATTTAATGTGAAAGGTAATTGAACAAGCTACATTTAAGCATAAATTGTTGTTACGTATTTAAAAGAAATTGTGTTAAATTTAAATGTTTTCCCTGTTGTTTACTGTTTTCGCGACCGAATCCACAGAGAATTGGCCCGAGGGAAGAAAAGAGGAAAGAGGAAAGTATGGGCCGCCCTTTTTTCATACTTTCCTTTTATCCCTTTTCTAGAAGACCTATTTCGTCGCGGAATTCCGGAAGACTGTCTCTTCTTTTTTTGCCACTGTTTGGAATGCCACATCGTGCAAGTATGAAACGGCGATCTTGGCTAAGGATGTGTTAGTGGCGTTGGTGGCTATCGCGGATGGTGGTCCTACGTATGGATTGTGTCCCCCAGCGGCTGCGTTTCTTCACGCCGCCGTTAATGGTAACTGTTGTCTAATTGTTGCATCGACTGGTGCTCACCCGTTGTCAGCGGCTGATTGGCGGCTAAACGACATAAATGTTTCCGTCATCAATAACTCACTTGGCTCTTGTAATTCTTACTGCTGTACATGTCATTGATGCAGGATGTTGGCAGCACGCCAATGCAGCTCCACCGAGGTGACACACTGTGAACTTGAATAAGGTGCCCACTCACTCTCAATCGGCCGCAAAGGTGAGTTTGTTTTTGAAATGATTGCGAACAGGATGTTTCCGCATCAAACCCAACAATCCTACGGCTACAAATTCCCCCCAACTCCGATACGAAGAGTATCTCACACTCTGCCTGACTTTACGTGTCGTGCTTTTCTTTTGTCAGATGGGATACGTGAAAACAAATTGGTAACCTTTGTAGTTGTGTTAAACTATATCCATAATACCAAAACCACTTTCGCAATTTTCTAACATGCGTGCACTTGTAATTTCTCACGTAACCATTCAAATTCTGAAAGTTGTGTGTTGCAATCTGTACAAGGGAAATAGGTTTTCGTATTTTAACGGCTGTTTAAATTAGAGAGGCAGCAAAACTTTCCGCAGTCACCGGAACGGTCTCAACCCACGCACCGTGGGTTGCGGTCAAGTGATCGAAAACTGCTTTGCCATCAAATGTGGTGGTTGCGGCAAATGGGGTCATGGTAAATACGTTGGTCTCAAACGCTCCCTCGCTCCACAATTAGACGCACATGGTTGGCAGTGGAACTGCAACACGTGCTTGCCGATAGTAAAGGCGGATATTTTCATGAAAGATGGAAACCTTCAGTCTGCTGTCAACGCCGTTCTTGCCACCAACAACGCCGCTCGATGCAAGGAAATTATCCAAATGTATAGAAGAGATGCAGGAGGAAACACACAACACACAACATTAAAACACGGTAATAAAAATTTAAATGATGGAATTAGTGTTAATACATTTATTTATTGTTATCCAATATTGTAGTTGGGGGAAGGACTATGGCACGGTATTTGGCTTACATACTTTGGCCACATACCGTGGCAAAATACCGTGCCATAGAAGGACCACCACGAAAAGCCTCAAATTCATTTTTCATTTTGATTAAAGAGAAACATACCGGTCTTAAATTTGATGAATGTTGCCTGTTTATCTCAAAGCATTCCCTTTCTTCGCGGCTTCTCCGGATCAATAAATTTTGTGTGATTGCCAGGGATTAGGCTGCATTGAAGTGAAATGTCCAAGTAAATTTAGGAAAACGATATGGGAGAATCGATCAAGTCACGGTTAATTTAATAATGATGATTAACTTAGATTCTTATAATGACGCCATTGCTAATGACATAGAAGAAAACTATGTCACTAGAAAACAGTCAATCTAGTATTTTAAAAAGTTTTGATTGTGACTGGTTTTTTCTACTCATAAGACGATTTTCCAATTCGAATTTTCAAAAAAAGTATACCAGTTTACTCGGTAAAATTACCGACGTATTTCTTAGAGAGTAAGTTTTTTTTAAATTTTAATTTTTTTAAGTTTTGGGGGATTAATTAATAGACACTTCAAAAAATAAAAAGCTAATAAGCCTTATAAATAAAAAAAGGAAAATAAAATTAAAAAGGATGAAAAAATGGAAAAATGGAAACGAAAAAAATTATTTATTTAATACGATAAGTGAGTTCTTTGTCTAATTTGAAAAGAATAGGAAAATTCGTTACATTACACATTTTTTTTCATTAAAAAAATTCGTTTTACAATTCAAAAAAAGAATGAAATATAGTATCTGTATGTTTAATGACAAATAAACCACGAAATTACAAATAGAGAATTAATTGAGTTCTGGAATGAATAAGCAGCACTTTCCGTCAGTGCGAATCTTTTTTTGGCGCACCACCAATAACCGGATTAAAGATTGCCACGGGATTTCCAACGCAGTGACAATGTATCAAAAAACGAATATCCCTATTCATTGTGTTTTGGTTATAGCTTTTAAACCTTGCCCAATCCCCTGTTTTTGCATAACAACCGTGTGTACATTGGTGTGTAAAATGAAATGAAACCATTTTTAATGAGATACATTTCATTCTCAACTTTCATTTTTTGAATTGCAGTGCAATGGTTATTACTCTAGAAATAACATTTTATTAGAAATATTTCCTTTATAACTTAAAGCAAAGTAATAATTCTTCTCTAGGCAAGCTTTGAATGATTTTGTCGCCTGTTTTCTAGTTAAAAAATATAATAGACACAAGAATATGGTGTCTTCACATAACACACAAAGTATATGTTTGGAATTCAGAAATCCAAATACTTTTTCTTCAACGAAGAAGTATGTAATAATAGATCAAAAACATATCATGGTAACATGTTTGATTAGTTTTTATGGTTAAAAATATTTCAAGAGAAAGAGTCTATATATCCTTTTTGATTTTTCACATTAATGTTTCACATAAGACTTTTTATACCTGAAATTCAGAGCCAGTCTATATCGTGTACGCATCACCGTGTACGCATACTGTCTTTATCGTGTCAACTACCGTGTATTTGCCCAATTCCTCCTTTAGTTTTTCCGCTTCACAATAAGTGGCAAATACATGTCGCATGTGATCACCACGATTTCGCCCAAGGCATTGGATTGCCTTATTGCTTGCTAGAGCAAGCAACGATGTCGAACCGAGATGAATTCAACTCAGCCTTAAGGCCAAGGCCAGGGAGAGGGGGACACAAATTTTTTTTGAAAAAAGGGCGAAAAAACTGAAAATCGGTTTGTCTTTCAACAATTATTATGGATTAACTATAATATGTACCTTTTTTGAACATAATACCAATTAAAGATAAGAAGATGCTTAATTTTATTAGACAATTGGCATTAAAATGCAATGAGTCCCTTTACGCTATTTGCATTTTAAAATGAACAATATTTAAATGTAAAAATGTACATACCTGCTTCGTCTTACTTGATTTTTGATAAAAAATGACAACGATTCCATAGAGAATAAAATTTTCTATCGATTGGTTGTGGTCTCGATCTTAAAAATAAAAAAAACAGGACTCGAAAAATGAAAGAAAATTTTATTATATTGAGCGGCGCCGTACGGCAAAATGAAAAAAACACAATTTTAAAACGGCTATCACTAAAGAACCGTTCAATATAATTTCCGTTTTTGTGTTTATAAATATATGGTCCAAATTTAAACCAAATTGGAATTTTCCGCGCGCCAACAATTTGTTTGATTGGCGTGGAATGACCCACCTGTCTTCACACCAGTACCTTCTCGTACGCCTTTCGTAAACTTCAAAGCTATATAAATTTTTCATTTTGTTTCATTATTGCAAATTAATGGGAACCTTTCACCGCTCTTCACATTTGATTGCCACCATTTTATCTGTGTAAAAACTAGAGTTGAATTGGAAAAGCCTCGAAAATCTCACCAGAATTATGCTTAAAGACCCTCATTATTACAGTTTATAAGTAAAAAGATTTTCGCGTCATATTTAATGTAGTCAATTGTCAATTGAAAATGGTTTTTATTTTATTAACCGTGTGTGTCCCTTTCTCCCCCCCATTTCCATCCCGCGCGCCGTTTTCTCTGATAAACAGAGAAATCGCGCGCTTATGAGAGGCGACAACCCGGCGTGGGTGGAATGGGTGGGGAAGAAAGGGACTAGAACGGGCAATAAAATAAAAACCTTTTTCAATTTACAATTGACTAGATTAAATATGACGCAAAACGATACGACGAAAATTGGATTTTTCGGATCGCCGAGAAAAAAAGCCAAACTCCATAAGGTTCTCTCGCGCGCGCGTTCCCAAACTTTAGGTAGGTACTGTATCTAAATGGGAAAGTTTCTAATTTCGTAAGAAATTTTTTGTTTTCGATTACATAATAAATTGAAATGTCGTAATTAATGTTATTTTGACTGCAAATTTGAGGGATCTTGAAATGTCTGAAATTAATCCTGTGGATCTTATCTACATGGCGTATGGTGTTGAAATTTGTGGAGCAACAAATGACAACATATATTCGTTCCTTCACCATATTCTCTGGGGATGAGTTGCTTCAAAAAATTATCGAATTAAGTTCTCCAACATCCAATGCAATTACTAATTCTAATGAGGAACGCATCGGTTGATGGGGTTGGGATGGGAGGAAATGAAAAATTATGAATTTAAATAAATTTTTTATGGCATATGAAATAGAAACTATAACACGGATGGTTCGAAATGTGGGAGGGCAAAAATCACAGGCAGTTCCCAAGTAAATTGCGGAAACAATTGATTCTTGTAATCTTCAGAATTCTTCAACCTCTGTTTATATGCCATAAACTGGTTCTTAATTACAAACATATAGAAGTGTTTATCTAGGCCAACAGCGTCTCTGTGGATAATATACGCTAGCTTTAGGTAGCGTAGGCTTACTCGTCATTGATTGATTTTAATGTTATGCAATTTCCTCTATTTGTAACGGGGGATAAATATCATTCATATCATACCTACATATCATTCATACCTATATATCATACATATGATTCATAACATCCAAACTGGTCGTCAGGTTCTTCTTCATTTAAAAAAATTATATTGTTGGCATTGATACTATATACCAATGTCATAGAGACCTGGAAATAATTTCTATTTTTTGCTTAAGAAATTCTATTGGTGGGATTCTGAATCACGGTGTGACCGTCATTGCCGTTACGAGCTCACAACATTCTGTCAAAATTGACGCATGAAAAAGGATTCAAAGCGCCATTACGATAACTTTGAATTTATCCCGCTTTATTGTGCAGCATTTTGACAGGTTTTTCCTTTTTTCGTCACTTGTAAAAAAATTGACGGTGAGCCTAAGGCTATTGCAATGCGGTTATTCTTTTTTACCTGCAAAGGAAATTCCAGACAACCTGTCTGGTTTAATTCATAATTTTTTTGGGGGGAAAGACATAACCAGTGGCTAAATGAGCCTATTACTCCTTTTTCTTTCTTCCCACCGTTCGCTTTGTTCCTACCCCCCCCCCCCCCAAAAAAAAAATTAGGACCAAAAGTTAAACATAGTTTCCCGCAATGCGGGTAGGTGGCTTTCAAAATAAAATTGCTGTTCGGATTTTTTGGGACCATAATACTGTACGATGTCGGTACGAAATATTTTTAACCAACCAGTACCATATGGAAATGGAATCCACATCCGAGAAAGAAACTGAAGCGGTACAGATATTTTCACAGAACACGAAGACGGGAGTGTTTTGGATTAGCCCACAAGACCCAGTCATCGCTCCCTTTCTTACGCAATGGATTTACATGATGCTAACTTTCTACAAGTCCCCTCAAACGAGTGTAGCAAATTGATAATAATGAAATACAATAAACAGCGTATTTTTTTTATTTGAAAGAGTGTCATTTTATTGTTGTGGGAATCAGCCACACAAGTGGAAAAGTTTAATCAGCGTCTTCGGTCCATAAATGATAAGCATAGATTTAATGAAATCAAAAGGTTTACGTCAAATTAAGGAAGACAATTAGTGTTAGAAGGGCGTCTCTCTTATTTTATTCAACAATACCGTGTCCGTTTACATAATCAGCACAGCGTTCAGGTAGTTCAAAAATTGCATTACGAACCGTAGTATCATTAGTCACTTTCGGCCAAACTTCACTTACATGGCTCCACAAATCTTCAATGTTTACACCATCTAAAACTCGATAGTTGAGCTCTTCTTCTACTTTCAGCCACACTTTCTTCATTGGTAAAAATTGCTCTGCTGCACTAGGTCAGGATAAACCCGGATATTCGATTAGGATTCGAACCAATATTTTACAGCTGATGAGCAAGATACAGGTCAGTAGGGATGGGCAAATCTCCAACCACGAAACTCGCCTTCAACAGGCTCCCAGAATGCCAGAATGGTCGAAAGGTTTGAAAGATGCCCGATGTAACTCCTGACGTTAAGACAGGGGTTAACTTTGTGAACATTACGTGGGCCGTCTTCTGTAATACAGCCCAACACTGACACAGAATGCCTCGGAAACGATGGAAATTGCGGCATCGGTATACTAGACCGGAAGCATCCAAACTGAAAAAAAAAAAAATTCAAATTTATTAATGACGTTTAATTGCCATAAATACGATTTACTCCACGGAAAAAAATTCCCACAAATAAATAAAACCTTTTATACTCACGCAAATTGCTGTTCTTCCATGAAAACAACATTTTTCCAAGAGTCCAATAAAGAATCCACGTTAGTTAACGCGAAATCTCGGCAGGAGTTTAGACGATTGCTACCAAGATCTATTGCGTGGTTATGATAAAAGTAAAATGAGAAGCTCAACAGGGGAGATTTATTTTTTATATACGGCGCAGGATTTTTTTGCGTCCCATTTCAACCACCTTTCTTAACCTACCTGAAAATTTTTTAATATTAAGTTAATTTTAATGTCGTTATTTACGAGCAATCCTTCTTTTAGCTTGTATGTAGCTTGTAGCTTGTAACAGCCAGTATTTTAGAGAGGAGACATATTAAACTTAAAATCATGGGAAGGGTGACCAAGATGACTAACTCGGTCACGGTACATCAAGGTTGTCTGGAATTTTTAGACGATAATATACTTTTCGGGGATAGTTTATGAAACTAAACGAAGCAGGGTGGGGTTAAAAAGTATTGACTTGACCAGTTGTCGTTACAAATCGTTTGAACAATGTTCAGAGAAAATCGGGGAAGAAAGCATTTAAATAATAAGGAACGCGGAGCAATTATTGCGCTAACATTTCAGGGTTTATCAATAACAAGGATCGCTGATGAACTTGGAATTGGCGAAGCTACTGTTACTTGTGGCGAGAACTCCACGTGGAAACGGGAGACGTAGAAAGGAAAGTTGGTTACGGGAGCCCTCTCTTCACCACTGCACAGCAGGACTCTAGGATTATTCAAATTGTTCGAGCAAAGCCTATCACTACAGCACAAGAAGTGGCTGGTAAGTATTGTTTCATTGGTTTATTTATTATGGTTAAGCAAACAGTTTTATTCTATTTTTATTTAGATATAGCTGGTGACGATGTAAGGTAAGGCCACCGTCATCCGGCGACTTGCTAAGTCAGGTCTGAAAACCCGTCGCGCAGCTAGGAAATTTTTTATAATAGTATACACGCCGAAAAAAAATTAACGTTTGCGCTGGACTACGTCAATAAAAATCCAGATTGGTGGAGATCCGTCATCTTTTCGGATGAAAAAACATTTGGGTGGGTATATATTTAAAAAGATTTTTTCAGTTCTCGGAAATAACCGAAATAACTTAATAGATCTGACGAGTGTGGACGCATTTTCGTTTACCGGAAAAACGGAACTCGGTTTGATGCATATCACATTAAAATTAAAGACACCAGTGGTAGAATGTCGGTTCCAGTTTAAGGTTGGCTTAGAGATGGAGGAGCAGGGGACTTTGTTCGAATTACAGGGAAATTCAACAAAGAGATGTATTTGGAAATCCTGCAAAATGTTCTTTTACCATTTATACAAGATCGTTTCCACTATCAACAAGTGCGCTTCATTCACGACCTATCCCCCATCCATCAAGCCATCTTCATTCGTTCTTGGTTTCGAGAACACCCCGAAATCGCAGTTTTGCCATGGCCACCTAAGGGAGCCGACCTAAATCCAATTGAAAATCATTGGGGGAACATGGTGAAGGACTTAGAATATTTCCGTCCAAAATCACCTGACGAAGTCTACGAGAAAGCTAGAGCGTGCTGGGACAGTTATCGTGGTAGACCCGACTACTGGCAAAAACTCGTTCTTTCTATAACCAATCGCCTGCAATTGGTTATTGATGCGAACGGTTATTAGACTCTTTATTAAAACCTTTAATAATGTAGTGTTTGTTTTAACTTCAATAAACAAAAGAACCATCTGGAAATTTAAAAAAATACGCTGTTTGTATATTTCATCTCTTCTTGTCGCATCTGAACGTGAGAGCTTCCATTAGTAATCAGCAGGGCAACCGAACGCTCCACTTCTAACCGAAAAAATCAAAGAGTTTATTCCATGCCCCTTTTCTCACGTACATGTCGGGGTTTCTATTTGGAAAACAAAATTAACGAGAAACAGAGATGCTTTTACCAAATTTGTAATTACATGTAAAGGTCGAGAATGAATATGACGGTAGTAATTTTAACGCTGAAGTGAACGATAACCTCAATCTTGAATCGAAAACAAGGTGTAACAACTGGAACGGGAGAAAACAATCATAAATTTCCTTCTCCCTGGTTAACACTTGTCTAAATAAAACAACATTCATTTAAAGAAGGTATTGCTAAATAAGTCACATATAAAACCAATCAAAATGGAGACTTACTGAGTCCTTAAAAAATCAGCGTAAAAAACTGTTATGCCAACATGAATAATATAACTTTTGCAGAACTCACTGGCCACCGTATTACTCAGGAGGAGGTCCACCTAGCTCTTTCTTTTGTAACAATATTAAAGTAAATAAATGTTTCTGTTGTCATAAAATGAAATAAACTGAGTGTTGACACTTGATTATGTAGTTTCTTACGATTCCAACACAGCCACTAGGTCACAAAATTCAATACCAAATCCATTATGGCAGAAGTTCACAGTTGCTTCCAAACACAGTCGAAAATGAAGAAATGATTCTATTACTAATTACCTCTTGCATTAAAGTTGAAAACTTTACATCCATTTGTTGTCTGAAGTTGTTTGAATGTTTTCAATTGAGATATAGGATGATGTTATATCACTTCGTATCTTACACTGCGGACAGTAAGTGAATGAGTACCACTAGCTAAGAGTAATACAGAACCTTTAAAATAAAAATACTCAAATCATCTTGTTTAAAATTGTTGTTCATGTAATCACTGAGAAATTTTCACCGGCTTGTTACGAAATACCCTTGAAATGTGAAGTTTTTGAGATAAGATTAAGACAAAAACTGACTGATATAAAACAAAGCATAAACGATGACATCACTGAAGGTAGGGGAGACCGGGGCTATTTGGGACAGGGGTTTTAGGTGGGACATTACCGTTTTTTGGAATGTTCCCATTGATTGACTGGATTTGACTGGATTTGACTGGACTAAAAAATTGAATTAATAATCAAAATTAAAAAAAAGCTGACGGTTGTTCGAACGAAGTTTCATTGTGGTTTGGTTTGTATAATTAGTGGCAACGCGATTATGAGGGATGTAGTTATCGTCCACGGGAGAAATATCTTCCTCATTAGTTTTCCAATACGTCACATTTGTTTTCTTTGCTGTATTCCTAGTTTTCTTGGCAGCTAATTGTGATTTAGTTTCAGAAAGTCTTAATTTCGCTTCCGCCTTTCCACCTGAATCCTGCTCATAAAGTAAATACAAAAACGATTAAGTTAAGCATAAAAATGAAAAATTACATACATAATGTCTTACTTTTTTCTGCATTTTCTTTGGACGAATAATTGATTCCTTCAATAGCCAGTTTGTTTCTTTCAATACTTCTAAATCATAGGTGTCTTTAAGTTTTGCAATCTCTGGGGAATTAGTCAAGACACGAGAAGCCCCTCTATTCCTATTTTTTGAAAGTCCCGGTCCAGTTTGAGCTACCCTTGGATGAGGTACAACTTTCTCTGGTGTTAAATGTGTACCAGGTACTCCATCGGAAGTCGACGGAGTAGCTAATTGCTGTCATTAACTTTGCTCTTTGGTAAAACATGGACACTGAACATTATTTGAAGTCGAAGGATTTTGTTCTGTTTGACATCTTACGTCATCTTGACTCACAGATTGAACAAGGCCTTCATTTGATGGCGAAAGAGTAGTAGGAGGTGTTTGAGATGAAGTCAATGTAACTTTGCAAGTAGAATAATTAACGCCCAAAACATATTTCGACGCAATATTCAATGGTGCCTGGTACACTGACACATGAGATGCGTTAATTTCAATGGGTAAATTACCTAGAAGGAAAAAAAATGTAGGATTTCAAGTTAAGGTTTAGTATAAAATCTTATTAACGAACAAGTTTTACTCAAATGATGAAGATTATGATCGTAAACTGACTCTCTGTTAATGGTGCTGTTTCGGCTACGGTTGGCATTGGTAAAAGTTAAAGGTCGTTAATTATTGACATTTGAGGAACAAAGTAATTTTATTTTAGTAACCTGCAGGTAGATCTCAAACACATGAAGGGACGAACATATTTTCCGGAATTGCCTGTCTATTGAAAGGATATATACCGCAAGCAGAAAATGATTTATGTTTTGTTGATTGAATCTCCGGGTATACGGTCCTCTTGTTAATTTTGGGATATCATAAACTCCAATTCTCTGTCCAGGATGCAGTTTCATCCAATCACGGTGTTCCTTTTTCCCTTGTCGAGTGGTTGCAATACGTGTTATGTGTGTGGCGGCAAAGTGAAGATAATTATCCCATTACGTCTGCAATAATCTAAAACAGGATATGATATATATTGCTTATGTGATTATCCAATATTAATAGAACTGGATCATCCTGTGAACAGTTGGCTTAGTTCTTGAAATGTTGCAGAGAAATTAAAAAAAAAGATCAAGTCAACCATTTTGTTAAGGTTTACTTTCTTTCTTGGGTATATGAAAACTCCTGGAAATGCATCACCATCAGCGTTAAAAAAATGCTAGCATCGTGACATTTATGCCTTGTTCTTCACTAGTTGAGCTTGACACCTGAAAGTAACATAAGCTTTTATTAATTATCAGTAATGAATCTTAACAGAATTATTTTCACCTTGGCCCCTTTTTGAGCAACAATGTTTTGTGGATAAACCACAGTTGGATTATTGGTTTCGTCACAGTTAAATATTTTCTCACGTGGAAACTTGTACTTTACACATAAATTGAATAAATCATCATAAAATTTATCAATTAATACATGGTTAACAGCTGCAGCTCTAGCTTGACTGGTTCTTTCAGGTTTCCTAATTAAAAGAATGGGATTCCTTTTGATAAATGAAGAAAACCAATCTGGTCCTGCTTCTTATCTCAGCTGCCAACAAGAAGGAATAACAATTTGATTAGCCTTAGCATATACGAAGGCAAGTTTCAAGTTTTATCGTGTCTGCAGGTGTAAGAGCACGATTCAACTTTTGAGCGACTATAAGATAAGCTGCAAGTTCAGATTCCTGTTGTGGAGAAAATACTTGACGATGATGGGACAACTTTTTGTAAGTGAAGTATGATTCGGGTCAATTTGAGAAATCTTATGACACAGACGATGGATAGTTGATTTTGACATGCCTCTTATAGCTAACTGTAAAAAAACTAATCCCACTTGTTTTCTTTTTCATCGCAATATCTTTTGCTTGACATTCAGTTAGTGGCCCATCACTGTTATTTCTCTTATAGTTACGAACCACCGAAAAATATCAACATTCCAATAAATAACTGTTAGTTAATAAAAGAAAAAATTAACGTTGAGTTCTGGCAATGTAAAGAAATACCTTGAAAACTAAGAAGAAATATGGGAAACTCTATCATGATAATTTGAATTTACTGACTGTATGAAATCTTCTTTCATTTACAATCAACGAAGAAAATAATTAGATATAACTATCGATTACTAAATAACTCCTCCCTTATTGGAGTTAATGCTAACCCCCATAACAAAAAATGAAAATTTTGAGGAAAAAAAAGTTTAAAACTCTTTTTAGAATTGTAACATTTAATTTTAGATAAATGTTACACATTACCTGACGCGCAATGTAATTCTTAACCGAATGGCTATAATAACTTTAAATGAATCTTATTATTTTAGGATAAAAAAAAAATTTATTGAGCTTTCCCAACTAACCCCTATGATGTTTTAGTGTTCAACAAAAAAGGTCTTTAATTACATAATTTTCTAGAGAATTGTGTGATGTACAAAAACATATTTTAAAAATATCTTTATATAGAGGACATATAAAGGCTGTTTCATTTTTGACTTTTTTTTTAAATTTTGGGGGGACGCTCGGATTATATGTTCTTATGATATAATGAGACTTACTAAAAAGTCTGGCTTATCTGTCTGTTAACGTGTTTTGCCTACCAATTCAAATGTAACAAGGAAATATAGAGTTTTGGCTTGGCGCGCATATATAATTTGTTCTGATCTTGATGAAATTTGGTGTGCAGGTTTATAACAAGATTAGAAACTTATGTGCAAGCGTCGTGAAAATATTACTAGTGAAAAAAAAGTTATTTGAAAAAAAATGCGAAAAAATACCAATTTTTATTTTATTTTTTTAGCTCAAACTTGGTGGATAGTGTCATTATATCATAAGAACATATAATCCGAGCGTCCCCCCCAAATTTAAAAAAAAAGTCAAAAATGAAACAGCCTAAGAGGACATGATAAGGTTTAACACGAATGTAACAAGTTTAATGATAATTTATGTTCTTTACGAGTAAACATTCTTAAAGTTAGTTTTTTAGTCCCGTATAGCCTCGGTCTCCCCTAAGTCATTTTACGTTAAAAAAAATTAAAAAAATTAAGAAGCTTTCAACCTTTTCATTTAGTTGCCAACGTACAGCAAATCAGAACAGAGCCATGAAAAGAAAATGAAACAGTTGAATCATCAGAAACAAGCTCTACTATCAGATGTACAGATGAACTAAGAGTTCAGGTGATACCACAAGAGGTAGATTTTATAAATTACATTGTAATTTTTTTTCTTATAATAACATAACAACTTTTTCAATAAACCTGGAAGTAAAAAAGCATCAAATTTTGGCGAAGATGTCTCAATGAATAGCCATGTATTACTTCTTGATGACAATGCTCAGACCCGACAAACAGAGTCAGTAATAGCAGCAAAGAGAGCTGTTTGGGCAGTAGAAACTGTTGAAGAAGTAAGGGCAATTGACGATACTAAGAATTGATGGAGACGGAAATAGCATTCGTGATGCCACATCTGTTCATCTATCTACTGAGACCAACTAAAAGAAGAATATTTATTTTCGTGATAAAAGCTCGCAACACTTGCGAGCTTCCATGACGACGAACATTAATAATTGATATTCTTCTTTTCCAAAGCCAAATTACGTTGCTAAATACTTTAAATTAAGGTAACTACGTGTAATAATTGAAATAGAAGTGTCAAAATTTTCCATAAAATAAAGTAATTAAATAATAGAGATGGATTGCAAGTTAGGTATCGATATTGGTAGACAGATATTGTTGAATGATGCATAATTTTTCTTCTTTAGTGGCCTTTAGTGGCCTGTGTGTTTGTTTACCTAAAAGTTAGCAATCAAAAATGGATCCAAAGTGCAAGTTTTGGAGTTACAGTTACAGTTACTGTTTTGCAGACTACAACGACAATTGACTGATATCCAAAAAAGCATAACACAATTCAAACAGATAGTCACAAACAGCAAATTACAAAATTGGATCTTCAAAGAAAAGCTCTAAGGGACTGTGGCAATGCCAAAAGCATTGACGATTGCAGATTGCAGGTATCTACTCCATTCTCCTTAATCCACAATGTTATTCACCTAGGTATGATTGCCGCTGGAACTGAGTATGGGTTGCTCGACTTCCATGATTACACAGAAGGGATCTGTGCTCCATGGCCTTTACTAGAGTAGGCTATGATTGTAGTTAATTTTCTTATGTTATATCAATCAATATTATATTATCAATTTTCTTAATAAGGCTGGAATTCAGGGGAGTATTATTGAAGTCATTCCCAGCTAGCAGAGTATATTTCCCAAATATTGCTAAAATATTATATTCCTACAATTGAGATGTTGGTAAAATAATTTTTTTAAATATTTTTCCAATATATTTTTGCACCCAAATTTATTGGCTCACAATATTTTTTCAACTTGTTTTATTTATTTTACTTTTATTGGTGAAATAACAGTTTTACTACTTTTAAAATTTTGACGGAAATCTGGTTGGTGTGTTTATGGTTATATAGTCCAGCGTGGAATATTTATTCATCTTCAACTTTTTATTAGACAAGTTCTTGTTTTTGGTCTTGAGTGGATTTGAACCATCACACCTTGAGTCACCAATCCAATGCTATAACCACTACACCAACAGCGGTATTAACATGTTTTTCGACTTGAGGGAATAAAAGTTTTTGACTTCTAGAAGCCACGTAAACAAGGGTTAAGAGGGGATTCCCTATAGGGGTTTGTCCCGACAGGCAATAGACAGATGCAGAGGATCTCGCCAAGGATGTCCCTACGGCCAAAAAATGGATAAGTCTAGTCCCGTAATGGTAAAATATTGTTTTCCGAGAATATTCTTCGGTCGATAACCCACATATTGGTATAATATTAGATTATTACTTTGCTGCGTCAAGGTGGCTGTTAAATTGTTTTGTTGTTTTCCCAATGAATGACTATTATGAAAGATGAATAAATCAATATTACCTTTTTGTTATTTTCCCAATAACGGACCATTAAAAAAATAATAAATCCTTTTTTATGAAAAAGCTATAGTCTTTTACATTTAACATGCGTTCAAAATCCTAAATGTTTTATATCGTATTCAATTCGTTAGTTCTGCATACAATTGCCTAACTGAACAATCCAATTGTCTTAAAATCCAAATCTTGCACAAGTCTCGAATAACTAACTTACGTACTTCGAATTTAAAACTCTACCTTCACGCTAACGTGATATAATTTATCTTAAACGTTAAGGAGATGAAATGTTAAAACTGCTATTATTATATATCCATATAGGTAATTCTATGGAGGTTGGTTCAAACCCACTTTCAGCAAACAAATGACTTATGAAACAAATAGTCTCAATAATCATAAATTCCTACACTGATGTAAATCAAATTGATTATGCTCACGCTGGGCTATAACCATGACAATGTGTAAGTATGCACTATCCATCTGATCACATCGGGACTTTATAACCATCACCGTTTCTGGTGTAGTGGTTATAGTGTTGGATTGGTGACACAAAGGACGATGGTTCAAACCCACTCTCGGCTTAAAAGGTAGCAGCTATTTAATCATTTAGGATTTTGAACATGTGGTAAATGTAAAAGACTATAGCTTTTTCATAGAAAACGATGTATTCCTTATTTAATGATCCGTTATTGGGAAAATAAAAAAAAAATTATATTAATTTATTCATTTTTGATAATAGTCATTTATTGGGAAAATAACAAAAAAATTTAACAGCCACCTTGTCGCAACAAAGTAATAATATAATATTATACCAATATGTGGGTTATCGATCGAAGAATATTGTCGGAAAAAGATATTTTACCAATAAAGACATGCTAGCTGGGTTACCTTGAACGATGAAACAAACAATAACGAAACTTCCGCCAATCAAGCAATCACATACACTTGTGAAAATTGCTCTAAGGTAATAATTTTTAATCAATGTTACTGATTTCTCTCTTAAAATCTGTTGTTTTTTGTGTCAACCATTACAGAGTTTTCAAACCTCTGCGAGTATTTGGAGCCACAAGGTGGAACATCACCGTCAGCCAAGAAAAGCGTCGAAGTTGAATACGAATGCGGATGATGGATGTGACCACTTCACGCCACCCAAACCCAACCCAACTTGCAAGGTTTGAAAAAAATTGTATTTAATTTATACAAAACAACTTACCAGTTTGCTGAATCACGAAAAAATAAAATAATTATTATATAGAAGACCCCTAGAAAAAATAGCTTCCGATCAGCTCTGTGTATGCGCGCTTGCCGTCAATCAACATTTGCAGTAATTTATTTTCTTATTTTAAATTTTTTTTTATTACAGGAAGAGGAAATTGAGTTGATCACTCTGGATGACGACGATGCAACATCTTTTCATCAATTTACTTGTGATACATGCCCAAAGGTAATTATTTGTTAAATATAATTTAACCTAACATAGCCTATAATTCCAGATTTCTCTCTTAAAATTTTTTAAAAATCATTTCAGACCTTCCAGTCATCCGGTAGTTCGAGGAGCAATAAAGTGAATCATTTTCACAAGGAAATACACTTGAAATAAGGGTAATGGATGTCAGAAATGCAAACTACCGAGACACAAATCAACATGAAGTGTAAAAAAAAATTATGTTGATTGGCGGTGAATTAGCACTATACGAAATAGGACTGGTAGAAATAGTACTACGATTTAGGTTCACGTAGAAATAGGACTGGTCAAAATAGGATTTCTAACGCAGGTAATCGCCAACTATTTTTGCCACTTTGTCAACCAGTTTAGGGTCGACCGTGGCCAATTGAATTCGTCTACCTGCATTAGTACAACTGAAGAAAATACTCGAGTACACAAATCCAATCTAATCCAAAAGAAAATTGCTAATATTGATGGGAACGAAACAATAATTGAAGAAGAAGAAGAAGAGGAGTTAGACTTGCTCATGTCTCAAGTTCATGGCGCGGATGTGAGCCGCCTCGTAGAAGAGAAAGAGGAAGAAGAAAATAGACGTAAAAGAAAAGCAGAGGAAGAGGCGAAGAATCCAGAAAAAAGGCAACAGAAAGCGATAAAGAGAAAAAAGCAAGAGAAAGAATGGAAGAATAAAAAGAAAGTACCGACACGGAGGGTTGGACGAACACCTCTAATTCAAACCCAAGCAAGAACACGATTGATTTGCGTAGCCCATCCTAGAATGTAATTGACATCAGCAGCACTGTTGATGTAAGTTAAAGTAATGAAGAAGACGCCAAAATCAATAAAGAGGAGTCAACAACAACATAAAAATGTATTTGAAATTCAAGTTAATAATAAAATATGTGTTACCTCCAAAGTTCATTTTATAATTTTGCCTATTCCGGTTTATTATAGATTATTATTCCATTCAACCATTAGAATTAGTCAAAAGACGGATGTGCTAAGAGGAGAGCGAGCTTGGAGAGGGGTGAGTCCCAGAGTAAGTGCGAGAAAAATCCCTCAGAGTATCTTATTTCCAAGTTAACCTTAAGTTGTCTTGCAAATTGATATTTCTGACAAATTGGCTTGATTTTTTATGATTGCATTCAACCTTTCAAGACGGACAAGATAAGACGTATATGTATCGAGAAAGCAAAAGAAAAAAACAAATAAGCCTGTAATGTTCAATCAGAAATTGGCCATTTAGAGGCCCGATAGACGAATCGGAACATTTTCAATCATCGGTTTATTCATTTTCATCTACGCACATTTTCTTTTCTGTTATCCATTAACAAAAGCCGCTTTTCCTTATTTGGATACGATTAAGTAAAGCTACATTGCCCAAACGAGTGGATAGTGGATACTGGCAAAAACCGATTCCAAAAAGTGGTAATTTCCAAAGGGGGAAATCTAAAGCAACACATCTGTGCCACAACTCTGTCAGAAACGTCTGTCACAATTCTGTCAGAAACGTTTGTCACAACTGTCAGAAACGCCAGTCCGCACCAAAGAGGAATGGGACAAGATGGAGACGCTACTTCGTGAAAAGGATAAACAAATTCGTCAATTGCGGATTGCAAATAAAGGTAAATTTTCAAAGCAAAGTAAATTTGTATGAATTTAAAGGAAAGACATGTAACACGACATTGTTTCATTTCCATCTAGCACTTCGAGAAGCTCAACACGTTATTCTGCCCCCCCCCCCCCAATGAGCCATCCTTCACGAATACCTCAACTTCTGATCAAGGTAGAAGGGATTTTTACTGGTTTGCACACTGTTTCTTATTTTCATCCCACTCCTTTATTTAAAAAATTTATTTTACAGAAATTCCTGGCTTCAACGATGTTCGTTTCTTCAGCGATGACGAGGCATCAACGTCCACGATGATACTTATTTCATTTTTGTTTCATTTCTTGCTGCTGTTTGTGTTCTTTCTCTCATATGTTTCGATGTACCTTGTCCAACTATTTTAGATGTGCTGCATGTCAAGACTGGATATGCCCTGGTTTTGAGCTTTGAAAAGAATATTGTTACTGATAGACGCCGCTCTTGGTCCGAGTTCAACACAGAAAACTTCGAAAGAATTTTCAAAGCACTGGGAGCTTTCGTAAAGATCCTGGTAAACTCGACAAAACCAGTGAATCTGGAAACAATCAGCGAACTACTGACAATGGATTGGTCCTCCTATGACCATTCTATTGTTACCATATCACCCCATGGAATTCGCGACGCCTTCGAGCTGTCCGACTCATCGTTAATGAAGATTGAATATTTTCAAAGGCAGTTCGAAGGCCTTAAGTGCCCAGAGCAATTGGGGAAGCTAAAAATCTTCTTTACCAACATCTGCCGGGGATATGTTACCAATTATAGTAATTCTTTCAATAATCTGTTGTTTGTTTTATCTAAATTATACAAATTTTTAAATTTCTCAGCCTTCGATGTTCCCACCGATGCTAGGTCCCGTTCCGAGGAAGAGAACGAGGGGAAATTAAAGTGCTGGATCCGAATAATTTGGAATTTTCGTTGCCTTGGCCACAACACCAGAAAATGTAGCATTCAGAGATCAATTGTAAGGTATGTATTTTCATCTTTCAGTTTTTCTGGTTCAGAAAGAAGAGGAAAATTACAAGACACTAATTCTGTGTACAATGATGACACTTGTCAACAAACAAGTGCCTGATAACGAATTTTTCCGTCGTCAGGTGTTAACTAGTTTGTTAACTATATTACAGATTGAAGAAGAAGTGGCCAAAAGAGTAGCAAGACTTGATATGAGCACGCAACATATATGTGAGCTCCTCAAATCTTCCTATGCGAGAACATTTAGAAGAAGTAAAAAGTGGGGAGAGCTCTTCACCATGCAGTCGTTGGCAGCGTAATTGAGCAAGACACGTCGTCTGCTACTGGCTTTCGTTTTGTTCTATTAATTTTCAATCGACTTGGCAGTTTCTTTTTAAAATTACATTGCAAACAAATTTAGGCAAAGTGCTAGCTATAGACAAAATTACCACCTGGTTTTAACAAGCCGTCTACCACTAAAACCGACCGTTTGAGGGAATTTTGCGAAAATCATTGCTGGGGTTTAAAAAAAAAACAAATAGAAGGCTTATTTTGTAAAAAAAATCGCTTAGTCGATTGGTGAAAACCGCATTCGCCTAGCTTTTGGGTGCTTGCCGAAAGGCTAGGCTGCGGGGTGGCGTTGCCGAAATTTTAAATATTTTTTTTTTGTTTTTATGCAGCCGTTTTCTTGTAAACTGCTGCACCTAAAAATATTCTGATTAGTTAAAAATGATGGGATAGCCAACCTCTTCAAACCATGACATTTCACATTTTTTAAATACTCGGCTCAGAAGCCGAGATAACGATTGATTTCTTCGGTTTTTGACCATGCCGGCTTGAAAGCCGAAAGAAAATTACCAAATTTCGTTTATTCATTTATATTTATATCGAATATAAAGACCAAAATATTTGATCAAGTGACGCTACAAGTGATTTCTGTTCTGTTTTAGAGAGAACAGCAAGTTTAAAATCAGTAGGGGAGTACAGAGTGAGACAAGAACGAAAGGTCTTTAGGTCTTTAATCTGCCATTGCCTTGGACAAGACAATTAAAGACAAGACCAACCAAGCACCGGGGTAACCCTGGATAAGGCATGCTCTCCACAGTGGTCCGTCCGACTGGTAAGAATAGTCAGCTTCATCGAAGTCGAGTTCTTTGATCGTAGGCCGGGTTTAGATAGTTTCTGAAAGAATGCACCTTACCATCATGACCAGCGTCTTGAAGTCAGCGCATTGTTACTCCGGGAACCAGTGAAGACGGCAGAGGATGAAAGAGTCATAGTTTACCTGTTAAAGAGCAGAATAAGTTGCGCTGCCTCTGTCTCTGAAAAAGGTTACCAAGTTTTAGCATGCTATTTCAGCAATTTCCCAACACTGGGACAAATGAAAATTTTTGCTTGAAATCAGTAAAACGAAAAAAACCTAATTGCAATTTTAACGACGATTTTCGTTACTTACAGTTTATTTTAACAATACCTATTGCGAGACTCGAACTCGCCATCCCCTGCCTAGCAGGCCGATGCCTTATTCATTAGACCACAAAGGCTAAGTGATATTGAAACTTCTATCAAATAATCCATATATAATAAAAGAACAAGCTTTTGGGGGAGGAGCCTGTGTCTGTCACGGATAATGTGTCAACACAGGCTCCTCCCCCAAAATGGAACATGCCCAAACATCCCCAACACCAGATGTCGTCGCCGTGATGATGCAATCTTTGATGACGCAACAACCAGCATCACCACCAGATGTCTATAGCATCACCTTGATGACGAAATCTTCAAGTACTGGGAAGATTTCCCACGATAAAATCTATTACGGGCAGATGATTAAGCTACAGAAAAGCGAATAGCAAAACAGTCCTACTTTACGCTAGACAAAAGTTCCCCGGATTTGACCGGGGCTCAGGTTGCTCGTCTATATATAATAAAAGAACAAGCTTTTGTGGGAGGAGCCTGTGTCTGTCACGGATAATGTGTCAACACAGGCTCCTCCCCCAGCTTATTCATGGACAAATCACCACCAGATGTCTATAGCATCGCCGTGATGACGCAATCTTTGGTGACGCAACAACCAGATTTGCATCACCACCAGATGTCAGCAATGCCGTGATGACGAAATCTTCAAGTAAGGTAGTCACTGGGCAGATTTCCCACGATAAAATCTATTACCGGCAGATGATTAAGCTACAGAAAAGCGAATAGCAAAAGAGTTCAAATTTATGCTAGACCAAAGTTCCTCGGATTTCAACGGGGCTCAGGTTACTCGTGACGTTATATTGCAACGCTTTTCCTTAGAAGAAAACGTCCCATGTTATATAACTGTACAGCGATTACTGTCTCTGGACATCGTCTCACTCTTGAAAACCATGTTCTTGAAATAATCTTAACTACAAACTCTATTACGAAGAAGGAAAATGCTAGGATTTTGCATTTCTCATTTTACCTGTTCTTCAGCAAGGTAAAACAAAAATTTAGGTAAACCAAAATAGTTATTATCACAAGATAAGCAAAATTATTAAGTGCAGTTGTGGCCGAGCGGTTAAGGCGGTAGACTTGAAATCTATTCTTCTCGGGCGAAGGTTTAAATCCTACCAACTGCGTTGCATTTGCTGTTAGATTCACATGCTAGTATTTTCTTATAATGCTAGTATTTTCTTATAAAGAAACTGATTTTCAATGGATTACTATTATCTCGTCATATTTATGCATGATTAAAAATATGGACAGGGTATCTAAGGTAGCGGGATCCATCTCGAAACCGAGTATCGGGAGCCATGAACTGTCACTTGGCGTTTCCAGAAACGTGTCTTTTTTCAGAGGCCAGTGCCGAAATGCATTATGGCGGTCTTTAAGAGTAGTTTACAATGTAGTAAATGTAGTCAGAGAAAAATTATATGGTGAAAGAATGTGTACCCATTTTGTGTACGCAGAATAGAAAAACGTCCGTACTTTTTTTGTTTAATTTTTGTTATTTACTTTTTGTTATTTTTGTACTTTAATTGTTAAAGTTCGCAGAGAACAATTTTTTCCCGCTCTGGTTCATAAAAATGCCGCCGCATACAGATGGCGTTTGGTTGTTTGTTTTCTTTACGAAACGTGAAACGAAACGCAACCTGTATGCGGCGGCTTTTTTATGAACCACAGTGGCAAATAATTTTTTTCTGCGAACTTTCTCAATACATAACTAAAGAGCTGTTAAATATTTTTAAAAACGACATTTAAATTTAGGAAAATTGATATCTTAACTAATTTTATACAAAAGATCAAAATTTTTGAACAACTACATGACTAGATATAATGAGTTTACGGAGGGACTATCCGCCATAAGGTCCCGTGTAAACACCTTTTGGTGATTTCATAACATTTGTGGCATAGTCCCTCACAGTATATTTAATAACTAAAACATCGTTAAAGCTATGACATTAAAAATTGGAACTCTGATCAAGAAAAAGACAGGGAACATTTATTAGCTGTAAAAAAAATTATTTTTATTTCTTATCACAATTCTAATACATTTTATAATTTTTACATTTTGTTTTCAATTTTTTATAGTAAAAATTATTATTTCTGAGAAAGGTTTTTACAACAAATATAAAATTATAGTAATAACAAAGCTCATGAAAAAAATTTCGTGTTGCAATTTGTTCCCGGTCAAAAATTATCTTGACTCCACTATCGTCCCAGCCTATTGGTTCAAAACGAGTAGTCAATACATAGTGTACAATGGTTTTCTTCTCACGCTTCACCCTCCATGTTGCTTGGAACAGCACTTTGGACCGTGTTTTGATGGAAAGGAAGGTCCCAATCGGTTCAAATGCCCGGGACTGGGTCGCTAGCATTTGCTATTTTGTGACGACTGGTTCAATTTTCTTAATTCTGATGCGTTAGCAATCAGTGTTACAGTCCCATACTATTCCAAGCAGATACTCAATTGCTAGGTTCTAAAAATCGAGATTTATAACAGGGTTTAATATTTCTGCATGCTAGACCACCCAAAAGGCTGACGTTGGAAAAGTAATAGCTCCAAACACTTGGGTTGTCTTCTTCAGCGTTATCTGCTCGCCGCTTCCTGGCTTGAACGAGACAACTCTAAACACTGACTGGTCCTTTGGGTTCATGCTGATCCTGTGGTACATCCCTTCGATATCCGCCGATATGGCATATTTGAATTGCCGGCTCCTCAACAGAACGCTGACGAGATTTGACAGTAAAGCCGGGGCACACAAAAGAAAATCGTTCAAGCAGACTTTTTTTTTTAACTTGGCAGAACAGTCAAACACGAATCTGATTTTGTGGGATTTGTTTGGGTTCATGACGAAATGATGTGGTAGGTACCACACCCTTCTTTCTGGCTACGTATTACAGGGTTCATAATTACATCTTCTAATACCAACAAAAATAATGCAACCCCTTCTCCAGTGGTTGTCACACCATCCAACGTTCCAACGTAGGGGAGAACGGGGCAATTGAGGTAGTGGGTAACTTGGCACCCAGCTTTTTTCGTCCTCTTGCGACCGAGGGATTGCATTAAAAAAATTACCAGTTATAGTTTTTAATAATGCGCATCTTTAAAAAAAAAATTGCCAAAATAGTCCATGTAGTATGGAAACAACAACTAAAATAATTTTTTGGCCCTTCAATCGTGTCGTCCATTTCGTTTTCTTTTTTTCTTTTCTGGACTTCCCTAGGGGGGTCCTTTCTTTCTGAAAGGATCTCTTCTCCGGAAACAAATTTTTATTTATTTTTGTTAACAAAATTATTGCTTGAAAACGCAGTAATAACAAAGAAACCTTTTCTCGGGGTAACTTGTGTTGCTGGGTTAGAGATGGGAGGAAACATTTTTCGGAAAATTTAGTTGATGACGCCATCGCCAGGTGTCCTTTTAGCCCGTAAGAATAACATGGGCCATCCTACCCCGCGTACATGACCCTGTTGGCCCCCGACTCGACCCACCTTCCTTCATTTTCAAATCGCTTTTGGTTTCAAGCAAAGAAAATTGTCAGAAACTAAAAATATACTTTTGATAGCTAATTTTTTCCTTTTTTTTAAGCCTAGCAGGGATAAAAAATATTAAGAAATAAAGAAGTGGGGGCTCGAAAACAAAAAAAGCGACAACTAGTACAAATCTCCCCTATATCGTAACCCAAATTTGCCGCCGACTCAGCCTAAAGTACCAATTTTTCGGCCAGCAGCACATTATTTTGTTTCTACGCAAAACCAAAATAATCCAGTTTCATCAAATGCGCCTGCACCCTCTTTTTATTCGCCAGCTAAAGCATCGATGGACGTTATTAGTATCCATAAGTATGGGTCAAGCCGACCCCCTAGCGGCGCGTTGTAGTGTGAAGGGGTGCCGTAAACAGCCGCTTTTTATTTGGCTCGCCCGATGTGGTTGCTAGCTAGGCTTTTCAACGGTAGCAGGCGACTACCACATTTTTCGTAAGTTTTCTGTCATATGTTGGATTACACGATTATGCTGTATTATGACTAGTGATACAAGTATCTGTAGTTTAAAGCTCTCTAAATTGGCTGAGGGTTAATCCCAGAGGAGAAGAAGTTCTACTGCGACAAATTAAAAGAATTAAGTATTGACCCTCTTACAATTCCCCTATCAGTGTATAAAAGTGGAAAAAAATTTAAAGAAGTGCTTCCTCCTATACAAAATAAACATTTACTTCTATATTTAGTTATTGAACGCAATGGCAGTAATGGTGAGAAGTTTGAGGCGTACAAAAATCTAAGCGGTTCTCCCCAATATGTAGATAACACCTTTGCCGAGAAACTTCTTTCCTTTCCACTTCCCAGTGGCACTGTGATCATTCGCAGTCATATAACTCACTCACAATCTCTAGGAATAATCCCAACAACATCGTGGGCTGCATTACATTCTGATGGAAAAGTTAACTGTGCTGCTGGGTAATCAACTGTTGCCAAAAGTTTATACCTCTGCTAGTAATAATTTATTTTTGTATTATAATAGGCTTGGGAGAGTCTGTATTCATGTTAGTGCATTGCTGCAACTTGCTGTTGCTGAGCATGAACTCCCCAGTCATAAAACTAGAACTTCTGGGAATGCTGATGAAGATCAAGTAGCAGTGCAACTTGATCTTCGCAAGCTTTTAATGTTGGTGCTACAGTAACACAAATCACTGGTTTGTTCCACTCGCAAGCGGTTTGAAACCAGGCCAAGGACCTGTGAGTTATTTCTACATTTTATTTTGACAAATATGATTTACTAATACCATGCACATTACTTAACGATGTTGTTACAGGTCACTGTTGAGAAAGTTGGAGATTTATGTGTCATGAAAAAGGAAACACGTCAATTCGGAAATTGATATTCCTCCGGTTACTGAAGAAGAGTACATTCAATGCATTTCAGAGCTTGCAGAGCTACCTTTTTTACCTGTTTGTCTATCCAACATTACCGAATACTCTGACAGATTCAAGTCATTAGCAGAAACGCACAATGTTCCAAATCATATTACAGAGCTGTTCAATCCAGAGTTTGCAGCTAAACTAATTGAGAAACACATCCAAGACAACAACCTTCACACTAAATTTTCGTTCAAACAGGTCGGCTTTGTCATTACCCTTTCTACGTCTTATGTCGGAGCATCGCCATATCGCTTAACAGAATGTGACTGCTGTGGCCGTTGTGTACTGGAGATTAAATGCCCATCTACTTTAGAAGGAAAAGACATCGAGGATCGTGTTAAAACTGATAAATCTTTCTTCCTTCAAATCAATCCATAAACTGAAGAAATCTTTCTAGTAAAAAAACACGATTACTACTTTCAATTGCAGTTACAGTTGTACGTTACTGAGAGTCACAAAGGGATATTGGGCGTTTACAACGGAGTAAGTGAAATCAATCTTGTTCACGTAGAACGTGATGAAGAATTAATCTCAATAATGGTTGCTACATCGAATCTGTTTTTTCTTAGTTTTCTTTTACCTGAATTAGTGTCCATGCGATACAGCTCAGTAAAGAAGACCCCTTCTACGGAACCTGCGACAAACGATATTTCGGTAAATATCAATACCAATCGCAACCAACTCATCTGTGATTGTCAAGATCCGCTGAAGAAAGATGAGGTTGTTCGTTGCGCTGGAGATTTTTGTATATTTCAAGAATCACATTTTAAGGACCGCCCACCAAAAATGGCCCGAAGTTCGTTTTCAAATGGGGGCAGCTAATCTCAACTTTGAAGTGAGATTACGGGGGGAAATTATTATTTTAAAAATAAAAAAAATAAACCATGGGAAACAGCGTGAAAAACTGATTCTAACGATATTTAATAAAGGAATCCCTTATTCATGCAAGGACCCTATTGTATACATTGGAACTACTGTAGGTGCTTTGGGTAGTGACTGTTTCGTTCTTCGAAAGGTTGATGGTGACGATGATGGCGCCAACAATATTGGAGCCAAAAGTTTTGTGGTAACGGGGCTGCCGTTGTCGGAAACACTCCTATCGTCAGACAAGAAAAGTAATCTCAGTAACGGAATGGGTTGGCAATTTCTTGTTGCATCAGCGATCCAAACGGAAGACATCTCCAAGGCATGTGACGAGTAAACTTCTTCTGGACGCTCGCAGAGTCCGTCACACTCTTCGTTGACGTATACTGCGAGGTTGGGCAGCAGTAGACAAAGCAGCAGCAGAATCTTGAGATGCCGTCAGGCTTTTACCAAGCTTGATGGCGTTTCAAAATATCGGGGGTGGATTCACGCATCAAAAAGTCACCTTTTTGCTGGAAAAACGAACAATTCATCTATGAGGAATAAACTTTTTTTAAATTTAAGTTTTAGTTTACCGCTGCTGGTGGCGAAAAGGTACGAGGAAACGGCTGGTCGTCTCCCGCAGATGGGCATGTGGGTGAGTATGGCGTACAGAGTATGACGCACAGATTGGAAGCCAATAAGTTGCGTACTTCTCCGTCACCCCACATTCCGATCCCAATCCATGGCAGAAGATAAACAACACCAGTTTCGGTATCTACCTTTAAAAAAGCTGACGGATAAACAACTGTTGAAATCCCCCCAAAATATTAGCACATTGAACAAAGTGAAATTAGCGATTCATGTTACCTCTTAGTCTTGATGTCCGACGCACAGGCTGCTCGGCTGGCTGACGGCAATCAAAATAGTGTCCCTTAGATTGTGTTGTTGATGATTAAATCGAGCAGGAAATTGAGGATAAAGACGTCAGCCTGCTGGCCGTCGGTAGAGGTAGTCATCGCAGAGAGGGGACAAAGGGTGTTGACCCCGTTGGAAAACTTACTGACGACCTTCATTTCTTGTGGATATCTGGGACGGCTGAAGTGACCGAAGCTAACGGGGTCCCTGCGTCAGTAATGAGAGTCATTACAATTTACAAGCAGACAAATAGCCACGACACGTCAAAGACAACAAAATAACACTCACCTTTTGTTTTCTTGCACTGACTGCAACAGCACGGCTTACAAAGGAAATGAAGGCAAGGTACTTGGGTGCTAGACTATATGTATTACTTCTCTAGTAAACGGGAATACAATAGAGTAAATGCCGGGAGGGGGAGCGTACAGCAAAGAGAGCGAGAGGGGGGGGAAAGCGGCGGTTTACATCTGGCGGGATCACCGGACCAACATCTCCTCAGGTTGGCTTCCGCGGGGCATTACAATCATCTCAAATGATTTCGCCTTCAGCTTGTCACTTCAACCAACATCCAACCAACATCAACGGTGCAAATGGCGCAGTTTTGGTAGCAAGAGCCCTTCGTTGTCTCCAATCTTGGCACCTACAGTTTACATTTGCACAACGTTGACCATCGTTCACGGTGTAGAGTACCAGTTTCCTTATTTTACGTAACAACAGGATTCAGTGCATACGAAGAAAGGATTGACTTGTCTACAAACAACCAGATTAGAAAGTATTGTTTTTTTTTTGTATTTTTAAAACAAATGAAAACGTGAAAGCAACAATGGCAAAAATTATCACCAATCCAGTTTTTTCACCAACGACTGTAGCCAACATCTTTTCTCCTTTAAGTGGAAAGTGTGGTGGATGAAACCTGCAGAGTGACCTTCCAGTTCAATGAGGAGAGTGCAAAGTCCTGCTCCTTGTGATGTAAGATTGGGCATTTAAAAGCCACGGTTCCCGTGCACCAAAAGTGTCCTTCCGGAATGTTAATTGGCATTAGGTTGATTTGCGACTTGACCCGTGTTGCCCATCGTGCGGCTAATCTTTCTCTCAATACTGAAAGCAGTAGGAAAGAAAGGGAATAAGGAAGATAAAGATCATAAAATTTTTATGCCATTATCGATGGAGAAAGAGAGTATTATCAATACATAATTGACAAATTTTGTTGGGTTACCTGTTTCTGTACGCGAAAACGAGTGGCAGTTTGGCAACCACATGGCACAATGCTTCAGGCAGCGGTCAGCTCTACACTCAAAACCGTAGTAACCTAAGGTTGGGGAACAAACAATTTTGGGATGCTTGACGATTAACCGTGCTCCTGTATAAATTACACGTTAATTTACGTCTCCTAATAACCAGATTAATTTCCGTTGGTTCCGGTTCTGCGAGTTCCCCTTTCGTGTTCACGTTTAGGTACCGGTTGGCAGCACTCACATTGGCTTGGGATTACTAAGCCCCACTTTCTCGCATCAACCGGAGGACACTCTACCGTCGTGACACTGGGTTGCGCGATGAAACATTCGTTTGATGCTGTCACAAGCCTTCTGGCTGCCTCGCTTTCCAAAATTCTCGTTAATTGGTCGTATAGTTGCATGTTATGCTGATGTCGACATCGAGATCGGAGAAGTTTAACAGATGCGCTCTTATTTCGTTTCTCGAGTTCCAAATATTACCGTTTTTCCGAAACGAAGACAGGAATTATAACACAAATTACACTATCATTACCGAAGAGGCACTGGTTTTCCTTTTATCAAAACCCTACATGTACTGAAATACAAAGTAAAAGTCACGTGTCAGACGAGAAAAGTTATCAGGGCCAGTTACGAGAGAGCCAAGATTTTCAGAAATTTGCAGTCCTACAGCTGGACCCGGGCTGGAATTTTCCAAGATCTCCATCTTTCCGAAGGGTAAATGGACTAGTGACCTTCATTGGTGGCCAATTCTTTGATTGAAGACTTCTACTTCTGTGGCGGTTGCTTTTTCCCAAACTGTTTCTCATTTCTTTATTTCATTTTATTTTTCGTTTGATGTTGTCACCGACTCACTGTTACTTTCGGTGACGTATGTCCATAACATCAGGCCTAATAAAAATTTGAATCCAAAATGTAAAAAAATTTACACTGTCGGAAAGCACACGACAAACAACCGGAACCCAATTCCGTTTTTTTTAAACGCGGTCCCGCCGTCGAAATTTCGTGCGATTCGTCACTCTACGTCGCATGTTTTTTCCCGGCCGGGTAAAAGCAACCGAAATTCAGCAAAATCCAAAAAGCAATTTACCCGCCCCCCCCCCCCCCCACCCAAAAAAAAAATAGAATTAAAAAATGAAAGTCGAAACTGACAAAATGGATAGTTTCCCCCTGCCTTCTTTCTTTCTTTCCAAAATTAACGATTACAAAATGAACCAAACTCCTCGGAAAATCACTGATAACCTGTCGGAGGAGCAGCAATTTACCGCCAATCAGTTGGAACTGAATAAGAAAATGTTAACAATTACTTTATGGACAAGTTTCTGAACAGCACAGTGTTACCTGGTGGTGGTTTATCAACAGATGTCTTTCTTGTTGGTTCCTTTGTTCATATTTGGAGTTTTAACTAAACGAATCGTGTTTACACATCAGCTACTCACCTCTTGATAAGACAATGTCTAACTGACTCGTTGCCGCCTCGAGAAGGTGACGGTATACTAATTGTGAGAACGTGTGTGTCCGTTGAGTCGGTTTATCAGTTGTCGACAACATCATTTAACCAACACTGGTTGTTGTTCAATGATTGTAGACCCTACTTCTTGACACTAACGCAAACAAAGACAAAAGAATGTCTAAAAAAGAAATCTGCGAAAAGCATTGGACGTGTGAGCAACAGAAGTCGTTTGATAAGTGGCTCTGGGGATTTCTTTCGGTTTGTTAAAAGCAATTTTTGATTAATAGAGGATCGCGTAGCGATCCGAAGAGTAATCGGAATTACACGATAAAAAAGAAATTAGACCCTAGGGGTGTTACCACAATGTATTTAGGTACGTATTTAAGTCATAACAAAGAAAAAGAGGCTACCTTGCACTGGACAACGCCCCCACTACTTCAGACATTTAGCGAATGGGAAACCAAACATAAATGAAATCGAAAACAGCGTTGGCCGGGCATAAGGGCGGAGGAACAAAAAATAGAGAACCGGAAGTCTGCCGGATGAAAACGTGGACATAAAGGGCCTGGGAAGAAAAAACCTTTAAACCAGGAAAAATCCAAGCCAAAACTTTTTGAGATGATTGACGGCTAGATTGACAGCCACTCATCAAACTTTTCACTAGAGAGTGCTGACCTATCCGGCGGTTGTCAACGAGCGGAAGGGTGCTGGACAACATGAAATGATGTACATAAATGGTGCTATAGGCCTTTTCTTCCGTATGAATTGAGGGCAAAATTCCAAAACGGAACCTAAAGGAGGCGACAAGGGATTTTCACTCCTTAGAAGGCACAAATCAGCCCAATTTCTTCAAGCCGACCCGTAAGCTGCGTGAGTGGCCGGACGGTTACAGGGCAAGAGAATATTGACCAACAACTTCAAAGATCCTTGCAAATAGAAGGATTTTAGGATAATTTCCAGGCGGCCGGCTGGAGCGATCCCGTCGACAGAAAGAGGTGGGGAATCCCATGCGGAGAGACTAGGGGAGACGACGTCGGCTTCAGTATGAGAGTAAAGGCGCAAACGAGCTCCAGGACTATCGGTCGTGGACTAAAAAAAGTCGATACAACCGCAAACAACGCAAACAACCGCAAACGTCTATCACGCTTGGAGGTGGGGAGATGACGGAAAAAGAAGGAGAATTAATAAATTAAAACCTCGCCACATACCTTCTGTCGTTGCTGAAATTATTTTAGGACTTCTGAAATTCATTTCTCTTTTCCTGAAATCTGAAATCACGAAAGAACTCGCTGCGTCGGCTCTCATAAGGTGGACCAGCAGCCTGCTTCTCGCGAGTGAAGTGCGATCCAAGGCCGCAATAGCTCTGTCTGCCTCATTAAGTGTGACATCATTCTGCGCTTCCTTAAGTTTACGTGACAGAAAAACGTCGGCGAAAAAGAGCTCTCAAGCGTTCCCTCCAAGAATGCGCTCTTTTCCTCCAGAAGAAATTCCAAGTGAGGCTCAACTTTCTTCATGTATGCTCCACGTCTCAATTTAGTGATATTGGGGTAAGCCCGACCCCACTGCTACAGAGAGGCTTCCACTGTGCGCCTATTTCTTGCTTTCGCCAGCTATGAGCGAAGAAGCGATGTCTATAATCTTTAGTTGAATTTTTGTCAGCGCCTCATCTTTATTCAAGATTTCCTTAAGCATAGATTTCATTTTAGCTCGGCGCAGCAGATAGTTTCCCATCCTGGGAGGCTTAAACGAGAAGCCGCCTTCCTCAAAAGAAAAAGCAAACTCGGCTGAAATTGATTTCGATTGCGCTATACTAATACCTGACGTAAAATAGCCTGAAATTTCGTCGCAAAGGGACAAAAAAAATGGAAAGACAGGGAGAAACTTCACCATCCAACGCATCATCTGGCCCCCGTCTGGCTGTAGAGTGGGTTCCTGTGGAATCTCTTGGCCTGGTAACTGAGAAGGAGCACTAGACGATGGATCTTGAATGATATGTACTGAAGACGCAGTCGATCGAACCCTTTCAGTGGCGGCCTGTCGGTTTAATTCTTCTTGCTCGAGCCGAAGCCGTTCTAAATAAATCGCTGTCTCTTGATCGTCTAAAAAACGGCGATGCTGCCAATCCTCCTCACGACGTCGTTCCTAGACGCCAATCTAAGTCGTACCTAAGGCCCGGAGGATGAAAACGATCCCCATGCCATGATTGATTCCGCCAAAACGCCTCATTACGACCCCACTCTTCTTTCAGACGGAACCGGTTGTAAGAATAGTCCTCATGACCCCACTGCCTATCATTAAACTCGTGGTTTCCTGGACTAAAACGACGAGCCAGGTAGCCAGCCCAACGACATGGCCCTGATTCACCACGATAATCTTGGCGATCCACATCAAAATAACGATCATTACTTTAGCGACCGTCATAATATCTTCCCTGCTCACGAAACTGACCATCGTGCTCAACGGAAGAGGGACGTTTCAAAGGAGACCGATCCCGACTACACCGATACTCCGGAAAAGCACGATCACTGCTAGTCGAAAGTGAACGAGAGAAAAGACCATGCTGGCGAGAACAAGCAGGAGAGCTGCGAGTGGCCCTTGGAGACCTAATCTGAACACCTGCAACAGGAAAATCTAAATTGCCGTAGATGTCGTCGTTTAGATGGCGCGAAATCTCCGGAACACTTTCTACTGAAGGAGATCGAGCACGCGACGACATGATTGTTACTGAGCTAAAAAATGTGAAGTATTAGAGGCGTTGTCAGGTGTGAGGTAGCCTCTTTTTTCTTTGTTATGAGCTAAATTTCTAAATACATTGTGTCTTCACCCTTAGGGTCAACACGTAGCGTTACGAAGTGTAACCAAGTTTGCTCTTCAAAACACCGACAGGACTGTCTCACATCAGGTATTGTAGCAATTTGTTTTTTAAATCTTTAGTCTTTGCAAAGTTTTGCTGTGAGAATGACGTCTGTGTTCATACAGTGACTCTAATATGGATGCCATCGAAGATTTTGCTTTTAGGCGCGATTTGAATCGAAACTTAATGGCTACCTTTGGCACCGCAATGGTGGCCAGATCAACAGTTGCTAACCCCCGTTGGATTGTGTGATAATCATATGACATTTTTGGTAGTTTCAATGCACATCAAACATCACGAGCAGCAGGAAAAGGAAAGAGATTTTACTTCTGGTATTAGTTGCATACCTGCCCATCATCACCGTTGGGTAAGTTTTAACCGTGTTAAAGTTGATCAATCAACGTGGTAGATGACGCCTTAATAATGCATCTTTTTTGTCTTCTATACATCTTTTGCAGTTCGACGTGTAACTCAAAACGGTTGACGCGTAAAATTCTGCTGTGGGAGTTGCCCTATCAACGGAATGTCCAGGCACCACATCGAGAGCACTTCGGGTAAGAGTAATAAAACAGCAACAGAATTGCACCAATAACTAACTCGTACTTGCTTTACCTACAACAGTTTGCCAAACATAGGAAACAATTGTTTTGTTAACGACGACCTACAAGCCCTGTTTCCTCTGGAGGATGTGTGCCATGACCAGTGAGTGGTTGGAGAAATCCTCCCCCAATCCGAATGTCAAGTTATCTACCGCCTTTTCTTCCAGCTGGTGGGATTCTGCATTAGAGGTCAAGACGCACACATCATCAAAGTTCATCGGTAAATAGTTGTTATGTTTCATAGAGTACTCGCGACGCATGTGGTGCTGTTTTGGGTTGAAACCTATCTCGCCAGCAGCGCATGCCAACGTATTGAAAACCGAAAATATGCATACCTGACGAAATTGACGTGGGATGATTCTTTGACAGCGTTTCTCTCTTGTGTCCAATGCAGTAGAACCTTTCCGTCGTACGGGTACAAGGCACAGCGTACAACTGATGAATTGGCACTGTAAGTGAGTGCTAGTCCCACTTGAGCTGTCACGGTGTGTTATAGTTTCTTTTCTCTTTCCCACCACAACAACTGGGCCCTCGGATTTCCCCGGATGGAGGGATGGAGTATTGAATACTCTATTGCTTAACACAACACTTTAATAAAACACACGTTTAGCTACGTACTAAAGGTTGGGCTCTGCTTTAAAGCAGATGAGATAGCAATTTTACTTAACACGCTTGATTTTGTTAGGTTTAATCTTCTTTTCATCACCTACCTCCTGAGTCTAAACTCTTTAGTAGGGAGAACGGTGTCTTTAAAGAAAACCTGAACCTTATACAAGAAGTCTGACCTCCGTCATTGTATCAATTTAACCTGATTTCTCCTTAAGAAGAATCAGGTGGGACAGGCCAAATATACACAACACAATCCCTTGAAAAACTAGAAATTCAAGCTAGAATACAAATATTTATGGAAAGGAATACACGACAAAAAAATTTAATCTCAATACATTGTTAAATTTTATAACGCCAGAAAAAAAAATTTATAAAGCGTTTTCAATATCTGAGCTCATTTTCAAATGAATTATAAACTTGTAACTAATTACCAGAATTCAGCACACACAAGCAACGTGAAAACACGAATAAAGTCACATCGAACTATTCAAAATAGAAACTAGCTATATCGAGTTTAATCAGCCCAAGTAAACGAAAGCCCCAGTACAATCAGAACCCTTCTGTAATTATTCATCGTCCGTATAAAAGTTTTATTTTTCAATTGGAGGGCAACAAAAAACGAAAGTTAAGAAACACGATTCCATACATAAAATTTTCTCTTCATTTTGTAGGGGCTCATTGATGTCAATGAACCAGACTAGGTTGCGTTTGTTAACAATTATTTCGTTGAATTCTTTTATTTTTGTTAGACGATTATTTAAAAAATTTCTTTTGCATATTATGCTGAGTATTTTGGAACTGAGATACCAAATTAAGCGCTTTGATAATGAGGATTTTTTTCTATTTTTCATAAAGTGAGAGCACATTCTTAATTAAATCAAAGCAAAATGGTGTGACTTGATTAAATTCCGTCGCAATTTCACCCATCGCTCAACGGTAATCATCTTTGCATCTCTCCAAGAAGACCCGTGTTAAAATCCCAGTCGTATAATGTCAATTTAAACAAGAAAATAACTTCATGTCTGGTGAGGCTTCTTTTATAAAAATACAAGGAATACATAATAGGACAAAACTGCAATTGCATAATATAACTGGGGTAAATTATTCATAGTTATCTTGTGACATAGCCCCACAGCACAAACAAGAGTAAAAAGAATAAACGGAATGTCTAATTCTAGGCTGCTGAACGTTTAGGCTGCCCGCTGTCAGAAAGGAACGTCAGAAGGAGTAGAGGAGTAGGAACTCTTGTACAGCCTTATAGGACTGCGAGGATGCCATGCTCGGTCCGCTTGGCCGAAAAACGCCCTAAATATTGTATGAAAAACACCCCCTTTCTCAAGGTTTTAGAGCTGAACGCCAGATCCCTCGCCATCTGGTGGGATAGCTAATGGCAATATGATGTTAGAGAACAATCGATTTCATAAATCCCGGTTAATGTGGCAACACAGATGCCAAACCTAAATATGTATAATCTTCATTAACATTGCAATTGGCTATCCCACCAGATAGCGAGGGATCTGGCGGTCACTAAAATTCGCTTATCGAATCAAGTCTTCAAGGTTTGGAAAAGACACGAAAATTGTTTGGAAAGCTTTAAATTCCATAGTAGCTAGCCCCGTTTTACTTTTTTTTAAGAGAACGAGAACGTAAATAATGGGGTTTTTAATTTTTCCAATAAAATATATTATTAGGAAAACAATTCCTAATAAAGCAAAACTACTTCAAAAAGAAAACGCGTCATGGAGATGAAAATGAACGAGAATGAAGACAGCTGGAAAAAGTTGAGCCCTAAAGCATAAAAAACGTTTTCAAATTGTGTTTTCGATAATTTTTTTAATAACAATCAAAGGAGTATAAAATGAAATTACCGCAACTTATGGCAAATTAAAGAAAATAGTTCAAATTTTTAATATTTATTAATTATTTTAAATTATTGACCCAGACTGCTGTTGGATTTAAAAACAATATCATTTAAGAAATTAGAAAAAAATTCCCGGTCGCAGACTGGCTGCAATAAAACATAACGTGTGAATTTGGTAAATAGCGATTTCGTATGCATTAAATATATTAGATTAGCTGCATTGTTTTCGTTCTGCTATCATCCAACTATAATAGTTTATTTGATCAGACCATTTCTATAAATAATATTATTTAGATAAATTGTATGCTACCACTAGCTTAAACATAGCTTTACGAACATTGGCTGGCCGATACCAACTATGCATGGTTACATTACTGCTGAATGCAAAGCAGTCTCGGATCTGTAGGTTTTCGCTGGCATGGTAGAAACGAGGCTGCTCCTGATAAGCAGTAATGTAACTTACAGAAAGATAGTTATGACCAGACTATGTACGAGCTAAGCTATTTTTTGGCTAGGCGTTCTAGAGACTAGCTTAACGTTTCGTACGGGTTCTCTTCCTGGAACGATGAAAAGCCCTCGGGTTGTGTTGAGATTCAATAGTATGTGTAACATAGCTCACTGTATTAGATAATATATCCTCAGGTGCAACGTATTATTCACAGCTATTTTAGACTAGTAGTTACATAGTTATATACAGTACCTACCTAAAGTTTAGGAACGCGCGCGCGCGAGAAAACCTTATGGAGTATGGTTCTTTTTCTCGGCGATCCGAAAAATCCAATTTTCGTCAGATCGCGATGATTTTTTTTTTGCCGTAGCCATTATAGGTAGCAATAAGCTGATTTTTTCAGATTTTTCTATCAAGGGGAAGGTAGGTTTAAAATGGATCCCTAAGTTTGGGAATACGCTATAGTGCCCCATGCAAATTAGGGTACTTTGAAGGGGAATAACTAATGAATGGGTAGAGCTAGGAAGACGCGGAAAATTCTGAAATGAAGAACTTTGCAAGCTCAACAGAAGTCTGCATTTTCAGATATTTTGCGTCATATTTAATCTAGTCAATTGTGAATTGAAAACGGTTTTATTTTATTGTCCGTGTTTGTCCCTTTCTCCCCTCCCCTCCCATTTCCACCTCGCGCGCCTTTTTCTCTGATAAACAGAGAAATCGCGCGCTTATGAGGGGGCGACAACCCGGCATGGGTGGAATGGGTGGGGAGAAAAAGGGACTAGAACGGGTAAAGACTTGAAGTAAAGACTTCAACATCGATGAAACCTTTCTTTACCTTGATCATATAACAAAGGATCTGCTACTCTCGAAGGTCAGTTCACATATATTTATATATTTTATTCATGTAAATACACTCTTTTATTTCTCCTTGAAGAATAAATTACAGCTTGCTGAGAGAAATGAAGAAGAATCAGTGGACACAAGAGAAACTTACTTTCCAATCACCAATAAACGAAACGAAAACGATACTTGTCCAGTAGCTTCAATCCAAGAAGCAGTTCCCCTCGTCACAGAAGCCTTTCACGAAGGATCAATCCTTCCGACTGACCCCCTGAGTCCCAACGAAACTACTCAGGAAATCAAAATAATCATAGATTAAAGTGTTGAATGAAGAATACAACTCTCTAATAAAGAACAACACTTGGACCCTATGCCAACTACCATCTGACCGAAAAGCAATCGAAGAAAAGTAGGTCCTAAAGTACAAGGCCGGTTTCAAGACGAATTCCCCACGATACAAGGCCAGGTTTGTGATCAGAAGGTGGTCTCAAATTCGTGGCCTCCACTACACCGAGACTTGCACCAGTTGCCAAGATTTCTCTATGATTATGGCCATTGCAGCAGAAAAAGATCTTGAAATGATCCAACTCGACGTCAAAACCGCATTCCTTTATGGAACTCAGGAAAAAGAAATTTACATGAAACAACCCGAATGCTTCATCGTTCCTTGAAAAGAAGAAGAGGTGTGTCGTCTTGTCAAAAGAATCTATGGCTTAAAGCAGGCCTCCCGCGTTTGGAACGTCAAATTTAACGAATTCAGTGTAACTTCCGACACCTCCGTCCGGGAGAGCCAGATGAGGAAACAACCTTCTTCGTCTTGTACGTAGATGATGGCCTGATACTGAGCAACCAAAATGCAGTTCTTATGGAAATAATTGAATTCCCTGGCAAAGACTTCAAAATACGCTCTCTTCCCGCAGACCCATTCATTGGTGTCAACATTGAACGCCACCATGGACCAACAACTTTTATTTGGTAGTGGTACCAAAAAACTCTGTGGTTAGGTCGATGCGGATTATGCCGGATATCAGGAGGATAGCAAAATATTTATAAAATGCCGAAACCATGCCGAAACCTCAGTTTCGGCATTTTTTAAAGAGCTTTATTTTTTTTAGATAACTTTGAGGCATAAGTTTTGGCTCTCGGGCGTAAGTTGGGCAGGAGAATAAAAATATGCTAAAATTATGCCATTATCTCATTGATTAACCAAACTTACGCGTCCCAAAGTTTTTGGTGGCGAGAAAATGTTTTTTTTTCGAAAATGAACAAACAAAAACATCACAATTTTTTCTCTTGTTACTAATAGGTGCATGTCTATTCTTAATAAACATACTTATGTATGAATTAAGACTTAATTGTTTATAGTTTTAGCAAAATTGAATTTTTAAATATCAACAAAAACAAGTTTTTTTTCAAATATTTCAACAGAGCAGCAAACGACGTACTTTTTTCTTCAAATTTTGCAGTTTATTTTTTTTTTTAATTTGTAATAAATTGCGTTTTACCGCAGCTCCCTGGCGTGAATAATGAAAAATAAGAAATCCGGGTTAACTCCGCAACTTCGTGAATACTGATTCACTTACCGGGATAACACAGTCTTGGAAACTGTGTAATGACCCATAACTATCATACATATTAACAGTTGTAGCACAATTTTTTTTTATTTACGCACTGTTACGTACCGTCTCGGCCTTCTTCTGCCACGCGCTCGTTCTCACGCTCATGGTTACGGGGGTGACGACGCCGCCGATTTCCTCTACGCGAGTAGTTACTTGACGATAAAGAAGAACTGGACGATGACGAACTAAAACTTTCCGAGCTTGAACTAGATGAGCTTTAGCTACTACTAGCCATCTGAACTAAAGTCCTTTTTTTCTAACTGCGAAATATGTTAACCTTCTCCAAGCGCTACCAAAAATTGTCTGAGGAGGGGCGTGATATTGAGCTGAGGGAGATATTTTGATAATCTGATGATCTGATATGAGATACCCTACACCCTAAAAGAAAGGAGAGAGGACACCACCTTGAAGGCAGCCGAGATTGGTGGTTTTTATAGCTTCGGCATCGGAAACTGTTAGAATGGCCTTTCTGTTTGCAAGAAAACTGAGGACAGTTCTGATGAGATAAGGAAGACAAGATCTTTTTATAAGAGCAGACTGGATGGCTGAGTGCCAGGCAGAATCAAAAGCACTTTTTATGTCGAGGAACGTGCACGCAGAGACTCTTTTCTCGACAAACCCTGCTTCAATGTGGGTGAATAGTTCATGTCCAGTTGTCTCTGTAGACTTTGCCTCTCTAAACCCATGCTGGCTAGGACTTATACAGATATGAGATCGAGAGAGCCACAGAAGGCGGTTCAGCACAATTTTTCAAGAATTTTTGAGAAAGTACAGACAAGACTGATTGGTCTGAAACTGTTGATATCATTATAAGATTGTTTGTTTGGTTTGCCGATGATAGTAACCTTTGAGGTCTTCCATAGCTCAGGAAAAAAAACATAGAATGGGGCAAGCATTATTCATTGCAATCAGTTGCGATTTTATACGAGGGAGACAGTGCTTTAACATGGCTACAGAAATTCCATCATGCCCGGCTGCAGACACGGTATTAAGGGAAGAAAAAGCGTGACCGAACTCCCATTCAGAGATGGGAGGAGACATATTTACAGTAGGGGAGGACGCGATATACGCGTGAGTTTCTTTCTCTATATTGGTCACGAGGTTAATTTAAGCGTGTCATTGGCTGAGATAATTTATAAGCTACCACCATCGATGATAACACGCTGGGGAAGAAAAATGCATAACCTGCTACCAAAGGTACCTACGCTCCGCGACTTGATTTTTGGATAGTAGAAGAGTTGATGATGAGTACCAGAAACGTACGGTACGCGACCCGGCAGCCGAGGCGAAATCCGATTCCAGTGTCAAAACCACGTCATGGAATGTTTGAACCGACGGTGAATTTCATTCATCAAACGACAACTGAAAGGGAAAAAGATCAACGCTCCGGAAGTAATAAATTTGCCTGTGTAAACTAGAACCCGGCCACCGATTGGCATTATGCCCCAAGTTTATTAGCATGGAACCCACTAATGAGCACAAGCAGTATATGATATTAAAAATTGTTTCCGATTTTTAAGGAACCACAACCGTAAAGTGTGCCGCAAAACAGACGCGGCGTGAAGTGTAGCCAATTGCGGCCAGCATCATCATGCTCGTGGTTCACGGAGCAGATAGGGTAGCGCAAAAATGACTAGACCTGAAGACAGACATGGCCTGCCTCGGAGCCGTGAAGAAAACCATCAATCTGCCTCTGTATGTCTGGATACAAATAAATAACGGCCCTCGGAGTTATTTAACATAACTATAACCCTAACAGTTATAGAACTGTTAGATACGGGTTGCAAAACCACACTTATCATTCAAAGAGTCGCAGACGTGCTAGGTCTTAACTTAGGGAAGACGATACCATGCAGGATCGGAGCATTTTTTTAGCAGAACCGTCCTTGCCGATAAGTATCGTACGTTGCCAAATCACAATGTGTAAAAAAATGAAGCCACTCTTCGATGTGGAACGATCCCTCGTAGTTCCCGAGCTAAAAGGAGCCAATTTCAATGTGAATTTGGAAAAGAAGAAGCAGAAATGGAGACTTACGAGACCTTGATCTACCAGCGATTGACTCCAAACAGATTAGCTGTTTTGTCGGGACTAGCACACCAACAGCGCTGCTACAGCTGGAGAGCCGAATTTCAGACAGAGGTGGGACAGTCGCAGTCTTAACACCTTTCGGATGGAAAGCAATGGGTGAGATCTCCTACGCGCCGGCCACCAATCCTTATCCGATTAATGCAACATGCGCGGCAACCGCCGCATGGCAAGAAGATGAAGAAGACGAAGCGGTCCAGCTTTTGTGGACACCGGAACTGTTCAACTCAATAAGAAAACGACAAGAGCGGCATAGCGCAGAAGAGGCTAGAGCGATTGAAATTCGCATCCAAACGATATGAAACCTCGGCGATAAGAATGGATTGGGTCCACCGTGGAAAACGGAAGACATCCGCCTACCAAACAACAGAACGAGCGCGCTTCACCGACTATACGCCAACGAAAATCGATTTAGAATGGACCCAGACTTTGCAAGCAAGTACACGCAAGCAATCGAAGCAAACGCAGCTGCGGGATTTGCCAGGCGACTGACGCGATATGAATTGGATGGCCCGGTGGGAAGTCCGTGGTACCTTTCGCATTTCTTAGTAATCAACCGCAACAAGCCAAACAAACCAAATTTAGTTTTCGACGCTGCCGGCCAACATGAAGGAGTTTGCCTCAACGACGGCTTCATTAATGGACCGTCGCTACTAACTAATCCGACGACCTGCTAGTCACGTCCCTGCCTGATTTCCATGGACATTGAAAAGATGTTTATTAAGGTTCGCTTCAGAGAAGAGGATCAAGCCGCCTTCCACTACTTTTGGTGACGGCCAGGAGATAGTGGGCCACCGGTGACCTATCAAATGATGGTCGACATGTTCGGGGCCGCTTCCTCACCAACATATTTGTTCGTTCGTTTTTTGACGTATAGCCGAAGACCACCCAAAAAACGCTGACATAGCCGACAAGGTTATAAATAACTTTTACATGGGCAATTATCTCGACTCATTTAATGATGCAGACGCCACCATTTCCTGTTGTCACCATGTGATTGAACTTTTGAAACTTGTTCCGCAATCCGTTCAAGAGTTATGAATTTTTTAATTTCGTTTTTATTCCCTATGCCTTTGATGCACGCGCTCCCTTTCCCCGCGGAGGGAGGGAGGGAGTGGGAGAGGGAGGATTGGTGCGCGCGTACTAAAGGCATAGGGAAAAAAATCGAAATTAAAACATTCATAACTCTTGAACGGATTGCGGAACAAGTTTCATTCTTTTACCAGATGTTCTTCATACTACCACCTATAACTGGTTCAAATTTGGGTTTGATCCGAAAGACCAGACTTGATCAGCCGACAATTAAAAAAAAATCTTTGAACTGAAATTGCTCAATGAAGACAAAAATGTTTTAAAGTTCCAAATACATCATTAGAAAGAGAAAAAAATTCTCTTTTTTATCGTTATTTTTTCAAAATTTCAAAATTAACTTAAATGACCTGCGCAGTGATTTAAATGAAAAAACGCGCATAAAATTTGTGAAAAAGCGCAAAACTTTAACATTTATTGAAGGCTTCCCGTTCATGATAAAAAAAAATCCTTTGGTCAAATGTTTCTTAATGTTATGAAGAACACGCGATAAAAAATGAAGCAAATCGATTTTTTTTGCGACGAAAAAATTCGAAACTCGGCGGAATGACCCTAACACAATAATATAAAACCGAAAATACTTTATGCCGTGTACATGAATTTTATAAACATATCTTATGTCTATATGTAAGATATCTTGAATATATCTAATTTAATATATCTAAAAGCTATCTTAGAAATATCTCGGATATAGTAAAATAGATGCAAGCGATGTTGAGAGATATCTAAAAGGGGATCATGTTCTACCATGCAGTGATCTACCGAATCGATCATACATGAGAACGGAATCAAACCTGAATAGAATCAATCAATCAAAGAATAAAAGAATAAAAAATCACAATCATTCAGTGATGTTTGATTCAGAATCAAGAATTTAAAAAAATCAAGAATCAGAATCAACATTTTTGATTCTATTCACAATTTTTAACACTGAGTCCACCACTCAATCAGGCCAAAATTGGGGGTTTTGGGGGTTTACAATTTTTGGAAAAGGGTAACGAAGGCATCGCAGCCAGTCCCCGTATAAACCATTTTGTGCAGAATTTTATGAAAAACCAAATGGTGAAATCCGCATTATTCTTCTAGCCATTAATTTTTGATTGATTGAATGATTGAATGATTGAGAAAAGAATGGAATCGATGTAAAACTGCTGGGCTTGGTTGGCTATCGATAGTTGAAGTTCGAAAAAAAAATTAATGGCCAGAAGAATAGTATATCTCCCTTGCTTTTTTCAAAATCGGCCGCTAGATGGGGTGGCGAAATGACGTATGTCAATGGCGAAAATCTTTAGAAAATGTCGAAAAATTTCCAAGATTTTCAATTGCCAATATCTCTGCCAATAACCGTTTAAAACAAAAACAGGGCGAGATGTCTCTGGAGGGGGGCAAAATCTTTCATTCTGAAAAATTATATTTTTTTTAAAGGTCCGGTTTGCCCGAAAACTTATGTCAAAAATCAGAAAAAACACTAAAATTTCTGGGGGGGGTCCCTTAGTTTTTATTAAATAACTTAAAAACTATGCTAGCTAAAACATTGCGGATTTCACCATTTGGTTTTCCGTAAAATTCTGTACAAAATGATTTATACGGAGACTGGCTGCGATGCCTTCGTCACCCTTTTCCAAAAATTGTAAACCCCCAAAACCCCCAATTTTGGCCTGATTGAGTGGTGGACTCAGTGTTAATAAAAAAATCACAATGCGAGGAATGAATACGTTTCAATGGTCTAGTTTATAAGGACGTGTAACCCTACTAACACGGCCCATCCACTTAATGTAAGATGTAGGTAAATATGGGATGAATAGATCCAGGTCACAATTGGGGGGCGGTAGTATAGCGTACAGTACCCACCAAACCCGTATACCCTAAAGTTTTCCACTTCAAAATTTGTACTTTTTACTACACACTTGCACTGTCGCCCCCATAGGCATTAGAAATTTCGACAAATTTTGAAGTGGAAAACTTTGAGGTATAGGGAAGGGTTCTCTGAGTTGGTTTTATTGTAAATCATTCTTTATATTCGTATAGAGTGAAGAATTCTGCATCTTTTGGCACAAAGAAAAAGATTTTAGCTTGATTTTTTGTATTTTTTGTAAATTTTTGAAAACGCCGTATTTAACACGGCGCATATGGGGGGGAAACGGGTGTACCTAATCAACTGAACGATACCGTGGCGCCGTGGGGGTTAATCCTACGACAACTTCATGTGTAGAAAAAATGTAGATCATCATTAGATCTACTCAGGGCCAAAACGAAAAAAATCTAGCCCAAGCGGTTCAAGAGTTATTGCATTTTTTCTAGGACACGTAGTGCCATAAGAATGCACTGAAAATAGGGGGGTGTACCTAATAGTTAGGTGGGTACTGTAGGTATAAATTTATTCGGATCTAGGATGGGATCAAATAAAAAATATTTATCGTAGAGCCACCGGCGTATATTCATTAATAATACTGATTGTACGTCAAACTAATATACCCGGGGGTATGATTTTGTTGTGATACCATTTGGTGCATGCACAGAATGTGCATCCCAGTATAACCATATTAGGTACACAGTGGACGAAAAAGCTAAAACATATCTCAATTTCCATTACTTCCAAACATTTGTTCCTAAATTGTTTGAACAGTTGGTCAAGTGGTCAGGGAGGTGAGCCACGGAATTGAAGGTCAGTAATTTAAATCTGGGGTGAGACTTTTATCTTTTATTTTCTAACAGAAATCATATCCAAAGATGGATGTTATTTAAGGATACTGTGTATACACAAACCGGTATATTCAAGGGACATACAAATGGTACGTACGGGGAAGGGGAAATAAGGATCAACATGAAGCATTCCATGGATATGCTGTTTGTATCTCCCTTATCCTTGGGAGTACGCTGCAGTCATATCCATGGTACATCGCTGTGTTAGTAGGGAAGATTGTAGCAGCGGCAACATTTCCATCTTGGTTATAAAAGAAATTTACACAATTAAGATACGATGTTTTGAATTTCTTTTTCTTTGAATTTCTATTAATCACGTGTTGCTTAATATTTGCTTAATTTTTCAATTGACCAGTTGGTGGAATCTTCTGGTTGATTTTTTTTAGGCACTGAGGCCGATGAATTGAAATGGAGTGTGATCCAAATTGACGGTTGCAAATGTCACAAACGATTTGTTTGAATTTCGTTTGCGATTCTGATATCTTATCCTTTTCTTGCTAAAAAAACGGAAAACGAATTTATTAACAACATTATAAAAGATCTCAAAAAGCCTCACTGCGATATTCAAAAATTATAAAGTTCAACACATCAATAGAATGAACAGTTTGTCTGCTCTAAAGAAAACATCGATATGGTATATATTAGTTCCATCCTGTCCGTTTGTAGAATATTCTGCTAGCACTTCATCAGGTCAATGTGCTAGACGGAATTAAAAATCGTAGGGGAATAGTAGATTTTAATGAAATTCAAAACTATTTTAGTGTGTAATGACAGGATACATGATAGATATATGTCCAATTAGATGGCATACTAATAAAGTTCATACTAAAAAAGTTTTGAATTTTATTAAAATCTTCTACTTTTACTGCCCCTCTTGACCCGGTGTCCCGGCATACTCCAGTCTCCCCTACCCACAATTAAATTCTTAAATGTAAAAATACTGATACATCTCCAAAACAGTCCAGACCACCTTTTCCGTACTCAATAAAAAGAATTTCTGGGATTCCTGTTTAATAGAGTGGAGATTACTGATCTAAAATCGATTTTGTTTTCTGTGACGTACAGACGAATCGTTCACTCTATTTCTACGATCCAGAATAGATAATTGTAGTAAACAGATATGAGTTTGCCATGCTTAGCACCGATTTAACATTATGGTGCGTAAATTTGAGAGGGGAAAGATTGGTATGAGTAAAATGTAATGACCGGAATGAAAAGCGTGCATAGAATGTGAACCAGGTCGCAAAAATAAAAAAAACGGTCCAATGACAAACAACGGTCGTAAAGTCAAAATATCGGTCTAAAAAAGGCTCATTGGTATCACAACAACCAAAATCCAAAAGGAATTCCCTTTCTGGATTGTCTCAGCCTAGCGACCATTTATTTTTTTAGTTGAGTGTATCAAACAAACCATTTGATTTGGTCAAGCTAAATTTTCATCTAGCCTAAGGGGCGTTGTACAAGTTTTTCTGTTGGTTACCGCAAGGGGCGGGCCGCGGGGAAGAAACTATAAAATCGGCTACTAGGCTAAGAAGAAGGTTGGCTACATGACCCTCCAGCAAATTGGTCATTATCTAGTGCATGACGCGTATCCTGCCCAGTTTGTGAACGCACTACGCACGTTTTGCCGTTATGTTACACTGCAAAATCAGTGTTTTTAACTTTAAATTTTTATTTCATCAATCTTGAATTGAAAACGTAACCATCACGTTATGCATTGTTGAAAAAGGTATCTTTCGACACCTAGTTTTGTAAGTTTTCGATTTTTTAAATTATTGTATATTAAACTCGTAGAACAAAACTAATCAAAAAATTTTGCTCTGTCATCCTTCTTCCAGAATGCAAAAGGGATTTTTTTAGAATACAATTCTTTCAGATGTCCAAGATATCAAATTTATCGTGTTACCCCAATTTCGACCAATTTATTAACATTTCATTCGGCGTTGTCGTTTGCAGTATACGTGCTTTTTCCCCTCTTTTCTGTCCACTCCTTCGCTTTCCCATTCTTTCCTATTTATCAAGTCCCATATGAACCGATATACAATCCCTTTATACATGGCAAACGTGATATGACGGATATCTTGGAAATCTGAACGAATTTTAAGAAATCCTTTTATTGGATTCTGTAAGATGGATATAGAAGAGCTACATTTTCTTTCATTTAGTTGTTTCCGTTGGAATCGTTTCGGGATTCTGAACAGTAGGGGAGACTGGAGTAAAACGGGACGGTTTTTGTTTCCCCCTATATCTCGCAAACTAATTATTGAATTTCTTTAAAATTTTGTTTTTATGTATTCCATATTGTAATGAACCCCCCATATTTTTTATATAATTTTATAATGAACCATTTCCCCATAAAATACCTTTAAAGTTTCCTCAGATTTGTGGGAGGGGCCTATTTTGGGGGGTAATTGAGGACACTGGGGTGGGTGATGAGGGACGTCCTCCGTTTTCGCCTTAAAATTCATTAATAAAATTTAAAAAAATTGAAAAAGTGTTCCACTGCATATACTCTTTGAGTTTATAAATGTTTCAAATTGATTATTGTGTTAATGAACCTTTTTTCTTATAAATACAAAAACCCTTATGGAGCAGTAGGACATCCTGCGTTCCCAGACAGCACCCTTCCGTCTTTTAGCCGTCTTTTCTCCAACGTATTGGGACCGCGCATACCGTTTTAAAGACGAGGTTTTAAGGGATGAAATCAGGCGCAAACAAGGGAATGTGTCCGCTTTTTCGGGGTTTATGTTGGGCCAATGCCGGTTTTTAATCCGTTGTTTTTGGGTTTATTTAAGGTTTTTTAAAATTAATCAAATTTTTGTTTAAATTTAGCCTAAAACATGCTAAAATTTCTTTTTTTATTACTTAAAAATAAATTTATGGTTAAATCACTTAAATCGTACTTTCTGAAGCCGAATTTCAAATATAAAAGTTCTCTTCACTCTGCGGTTTGAACGCATTATGTTCTCATAATCGAATTACTAGTCTGACACTCTAACCACTCACCCAACTCCTATTGTACATGAGTAGAAGTTTGAAAAAGTGATTCTTAAGATAACATTTGGACTTAGAATTTTCGCGCATTTCGTGTCTTTGTGTCATTGTTCACTAACCCAAAACACAGAAACGAGACCAGTTTTAGACTGCTTTGGGCCAATTGGAATTTTATATTTGTGCCCATAAAAAAAACCAATTTGGGACCACACGAATTGGAAGGACAAAAGCCGTCTTTTTTCCGTCCTTTTTTTTCCGGCACAAAAGGGGCGTCAGACGGAACCCTTTAGTTTTTAAGCGTTTCAATTAGACGGATAAAAACCGTCTTTTTTCCGGATTGTTTGTACGGTACGGAAGGGACGGTTTTTATACCGCTTAAAAACCAGGGATGTTGTCTGGGTTGCTAGGTAACGAAATCGAGCCTCTTAAAAATGCTGTACGCTGATTGGTCCGTAACTGTCCCAAATTAGCCAAAAACAGCTGTCCCGATTTCCCGGTTTAGACACTTTTTTTTTAAAGTTCATACTGTCTAAACTAATCGATCTAAAATTATAATTTCTGTTTTAAAAGATCAAGAAATGAATCAGCTTCATTTCCATATTAAATTTACATGCCATTAGCGTTTATTTGTTTCTTCAAACATAAAATGGCGGAGACAAAAATTTCTAAAAAAACACCGTTTTTTTGTTTTGTCAATAACTCATGCAGTTATTGACAAAAACCAACCAAATTTCATGCCAAATTAGATTATACAGATTTACATAACATACTAAAAATTTTTACAGTTTTATTAACATCTACTATTTTTCCCCCCACTGTCCCTTTTGACCCGGTGTCCCGTTTTACTCCAGTCTCCCCTACAGACCTATTCTTGTATTTTAAAGTCCTTTTTTGATAGCGTTTCGAAAATTAACTCCGAGAAAAACCCTCTTTTTCTAATATTTCGGGCTCTTTGAGTCGGAGATCGCTTAATTGTTAACAGTGACTTTTTTGACAGGAATTTTCAAGGTACCTTTTTGCAGTTAGAATTTGTATTTATTGCAGTGGAAAGTTCCTTCATTTGATATTGGACCTGTCCGCGAAAACGAGTGTTTTTCGGGATATCCATCTGCTGGCTAGCATCTGTTATTTTTGTCTGTAAAATATGAAAAGATTAGCATCAGCTTTTTTAAACCTTACGTAAAATATTTTTGGTTTCAGCAACGGCATTTTCACGACGGAAAACTTTTTGCATTCCGCGCAACTGTAGCTTAAACCTAGAACAATTTAATATTGCTTAAAAAAGCTCTCGTATGGCCCGGGCTTAAGATGATACACAATGTTCATATTTGTTGTTGTTAGCTGACTTCTAAAATTCTCTCCCGTTTAGGAGATATTGAAATCATAATCACTTTAATCATTATATACTTTAAAAAAATCTATTGAGTGAAAAAATAGCCCACTAAATTTTCTTAACACAAACACGACACTGGGTTTGAAACAATAATCTCGAATTTTTTTAATATTTTTAAAATGAACCTAACTATTTGTATTTCTGATTCAAAGTTCAAATAAGCGCCTCCCATTTTTTAGCCATTTTTTAGAGGCGGAGCTTAATTTCTGATCAATTTGTAGACGACGCTCACCAAAATCACTAAAATCACCCTTTTCGTATTTCGCCCTAAGGCCCTAAGGGCGAAAGAGGGTTGTAGTCAGCCGTAGGCAATATTTTTTTGGAATTAGAAATACGCATAGTTAAGTTCATTTTAAAAATATTTAAAAAATACCACGAGAATCAACGTAAAAACTGATTCTAACCAGGTATGTTTTAAACAAATTAAAATTTCATGCAAAGACCCTATTGATGAAAACCCGAAATTTTCTTATCTTTTATTCGAAATTTATTCGAAATTCTATTCTTATTCGTTATTCCATTCAAAAATTCGAATAAGACCCTTATTTTTATTCGTATATTTTATCCATATATAATAAAAGAACAAGCTTTTGGGGGAGGAGCTTATTCATGTCACGCACAATGTCACGGATAATGTCACGAACATTTTGGGGGAGGAGCTTATCCTGCCGAAACATGCCCAAACAAATCACCACCAGATGTCGTCGCCGTGATGACGCAATCTTTGATGACGCAACAACCTGCATCACCACAAGATGTCTATAGCATTGCCATGATGACGACATCCTCAAGTAAGGTACTGACTGGGCAGATTTCCCACTATAAAATTTATTACGGGCAGATGATTAAGCTACAGCTAGCTACAAGCTACAGAAAAGAGTATAGCAAAACAGTCCGACTTAACGCTAGACCAAAGTTCCCCGGATTTGAACGGGGCTCAGTCTCTTGTTCGTCGAATAAATGAAGGTTATTCGTTATTCGAGTGTGCGCTCGAAAAGCGAACCCCCTTTTGGCCGGCTTGGGCTGCGCGTCAGCCCCGTAAAACTTTAAACTTCGATCGCGCAAAAAGATCTACAACCCCGTATTAATCGTTTTTCGATAGCAGAAAACTTCAGTGTTCTGCCGAATAAAACTTTCGAATAAAATTTCGAATAACGAATAAGGAAATAATCGTATTCGTTATTCGTTATTCGTCGAATAAAATTTTCTTTATTCGTATTAGTTATTCTTATTCGTTTTACCTCAGGCTTCATGATTTCGAATACAATTTCGAATATTAAAAAAAAAAAGATTTTTGAAAGTTTGCTGTTTAGTATAGATTTTTCATTTTTGCCTCGTCTTAGTCACGTGTCTGTCGCCGAGAATTTTTGGAAAAATCTATTGGAGTCCGTAAATCCAGATGGCTCTGATGTCGCCGACCAGCAGACCAATTTGTTTTTGATTTTTAGAGTTGAAACGAAGGGAAAAGAATGGATTCTGAATTAATCACATTCACGCTACTCTTTTTGAGCGTGATGTGTACCGTGATCTAAGAATAAGCTACGATTTTACACATGAGAAAAACCGGTTGTCTTCCTCGCAACAGTTACCGACAGTTACAAAGGCTGTAGTGTGATGTTGTGTTCTCTTTTCTGCACTTTGTGTTCTCTTTTAAAATAGAAACTGTATTTAATCAGGTCAAATAAGATTGCAGTTAATCATTTCGGCAGTTAGCTGCTATAATAGCGCATTTAATAATGAAATAATATTTATTTCAAAACGCACTTTTTGCCGTTAGAGGGGTCTGAATTACGGACTCCAATAGGCGCGACCTTTTTTTATTTGCTATTCGAAATTTTATTCGTATTCTTTATTCGTTATTCTATTCGAAAATTCGAATAAAAACCTTATTTTTGTTCGTATTAGTTATTCGTCGAATAAATGAAGGTTATTCGTTATTCGAGCTACGTTCGAATCACGAAAAACCTTATTCGACAGAACACTGGAAAACTTGTCTTGCTAGGCAAGAGCCGCTTTTTTTCCTAATGTTCTTTCAAACTTTGGGCTTATTGGCCTTAAAACTACCCTTCCCCGCTTTAAAAATTAATCAACATAATCCGTACCCTTATGATAACGTTTTAAAAAAATTTCGTCGCTTTCCGACGAAAATTAAATTTTTTTTATGGAACACCGAGGAAATTTCCTTTATCCATAAGGTTCTTTCGCGCGTTCCCAAAGCCCAAACTTAAGGTAGGTCCCCTATAAAAGATAAAAACTAAGCGCAAATGGAATCGCCTAGCGATTCTGCAAGACCAGAGTGATAGAGAGTATGGTGAAGCGACGCTGTAGGAATTCTCCATAAGGCTTCGTCCGAGCTTTTCCAGCATTTTCTCAAAGTTCGAGATGACGTGATTTGCAGACGCCACAGGGCTTTCCCAAATATCAGGGCTGCCACCACGCGTAGCCTCACTGAACTGCTGTTTTGCTCCGAAAAAAGGGTTATGATTAGTAATTTTTCAGAATTTAGTAAGCGATTGATGGCGTAGCTGCTAGAGCGGCTGATTCATGTGGTAGTTATCTTAGATTCAAATCCCTACATATCAAAATTCTTTTTTTAGAATTTTTCCTTGTTTTTTCTATATTTTTAAAGCGAAATAGATGATATGCCTAGATTCTGTAAAAAATGCGAGTTTTTTCACATTTTTTAAAACAAAATCTGAATTTGTTTCCTTTGGCAAGGACTTAGAAAAAAAAACGTGTTCAAACATGTTTCTGGAAAAATCCGCAAGAAGTCACTAGCGCATACTTGGGAAAAAGCTCGGATGAAGCCTTATGGAGAATTCCTACAGCGTCGCTTCACCATCCATACTCTCTATCACTTTGGCAAGACAGATCATTTTAATTGATGCGCACCACCAAAAAATTAAAACATTTGAAATTTACTCTAAAATTTAAAATCCCTAGCTAAAATCGTTAATTAGTTTTCGTACTTGAGAACAACGAGGTTGGTGTATCTTGAAGCCAGCCGTCCCAAATGAGTTCCCACAAATTTCGCACTTTTGAAAAAGTTCACGTGGAGCAATTTCTTTTTTCTTTGCAAATTTTGTCATAGGGATGTCAGTAGAACATTCTACAAAGTATAGCCAACCATTTAAATTCGATTGAGAATCTGATGGAGTGTCATTGAAATCTTTATTTAATTTCCAAGTAGACTTGTTGATCCGGTGAGAATTTGTGGTACCATCACTTGATCGTTCTGATTTTTCTTCTATATCGGTGTCGATGTTGCTTATTTGTGTAATTTTCGTCTGGAAGTTTGGGAAGCGTGATGCAAATTTTTTAGATGAGTCGTTTGCAAGAAAATGTTGACTAATTTCTCTCGTAATTTCTCGAACACGAGAAGCTTTATGATTGCTCGTCGTCAGACTCACAACATTTGAAAAACGACCGACATGATTGCGAGTAGAGCGATCTTCAAAACCTTCTGAAAGTTGAGGATTTGTGCTATTATTGGTACTGATATTGTTGCTCAAAAACATGGAACCATAATAGTCGTCGTGATTTTTTAATTGAGAACATCCCGACTGATTATTCCGGGAATCACTAAAATATTTACTCGAATTCAGGGGCCGTGATCCTATGCAGCACTGAAAATTTGCCAAATCCTTGCAACGTAATTCAGACATGTCCAACCCAATGTTACTGAGTCGTTCAGTGTTCAGAATTTTTGCTTTTACAGTTGCTGTCCGGAAGCGCTTTGTCTGCGAACAAATGTTTCTAACTGGATTATATTCTTCACCCATCTTACAATAAAATTCAAAGCGTATTGTACCGGACAACTCACAATTAATGTGAATACTAACTAATCTATACCACTGCTTGGAGAACACTGCTCGTGCAGATCAAACTTCAAAATAAGACGACTAGTCACTGGTGTTTGTTCGATAAATAGAAAGAACAGATCGATAGCAACTCTTGCAACTCCGCTATGCCATGGAGCATTGTATTTACTACTATGTATATAGGCCTTTACCATGTCACGCAATCTAATGCTACAATTTGATCAATACTATTCGTGAATAATCATGCCCTCATACAAACAACAATACAAACTTAGAAATTAAGTTGAGAACGTGTTATACAGGACTTATCACAAAGTTTATTAAACGGTGAATTTCAGAAACATGTTATATTCTCCAGATTATGTTTTAAAATGACATCATGGCCTTGGAAAAGAAAGTAACCTTTGAATTTTTTCCCTGACAAGAACAGAGGGAACCACAACTTATCATCAACCCACATATCATCAAAAGGAATGTCCGTAACATTAAACCATTTAGGTAACATCTCTTTATATGAAAAAAGAAGATGTAGGAAAACATAATTAAGTTTATTGACTAATTAACTCTGTCTAGTTTTTAGAGTAATTTACCTTCTGTTTCAAAAGGATGGCCTTCATATTTAGTTGAAGTAAATACGTGAACTTCCAAAATAACAGGATCCCCCACGAATTCAAAATTGATTAGGCCAATCTTTTCCAAATTTACAGGTAAGACAACAAGTCCACATTCCTCTCTCAATTCCCTATTTTTTCATTCACATAACTTTTTGCATTATAGGTAAAATCCCTTTTCAAATATTTTTCATCTCTCACCTAGCTGCTGCTTCGTAAATACCTTCCTTTGCTTCCACTTTCCCTCCGAAACCATTCCATTTGTTTACTCCAAATCCTCTCTTTTTATAACCAAGCAATACTTCATTTAGCTTTCTAATCAAAACTAATGTTAATACTTTACGGTTCATGCTGGATTGACTTCACAGTGCTTCACAGCAATTAACACAAGTACTGAAAGGCCTTTAAACATTACAGCTGATTACAGATTGAAACACAGAAAAGGAAAACAGGCGAAGGAGATATAACGACATCTATCGAGGTGTCGAAGAGTGAGGAACTTCTTGAAATAGCTTGAAATGGTAGAGTTTTCTTGGCCTTACTTATCAAAGTTGTTCATTTTTCCCCCTACGTAACCGTCGCTACGTACGCCTCTAGTAACGGAACGGTGTAGTCCGAATCGTCTGCTTCCAAATTTACCTCGCAAGTTTCATAATTCCATCCACGTGGAATTTTGCAAGATATTCGAAATAATTCTGGTTACAGTTTGAATTCACCATGTCTTGGCTTTTTGGATTAAGGAAGGACCCTAGTAGCACTGGCTCAGTACCACCCCCTGCCGAAAGTGGTGTAGACGACAATTCCAATACCGGTCAACCGCAAAATCAACAACCTCGTGGGAATGTTGGTGGAGCGCGGGCTTCAGATGCTTATAGATTTGACTCTTCGGCCTTAGAGAGAGCTGCACAAGCAGCTAAAGAATTGGAAAAATCTAGTAAGTTTGTATCAATATGTTGAATAAAACATTACTTAAAGTTTTGTTATTTAGAATTTGCCAGAGATGCTTTGGATTTGACAAAAGCTCAAGAACAAACAAGACAGCAAGAGCAAATAGCCAAAATCAAGGAGTATGAAGCACACATTGAACAATTAAAAGTTGATCAGAAACGTGTAGATCATGAAGAAAGAAGAAAAACTCTTCAAGAAGAAACAAAACAAAATCAACAAAGATCTCAATACCAGGATCAATTGGCTCGGAAGCGATATGAAGATCAATTATTGCAACAACAAAGAGCTAATGAAGAAAATTTGAGGAAACAAGAAGAAAGTGTTGCTAAGCAGGAAGCTTTGAGAAAACAAACTTTGGAGTATGAGATGGATCTTCGTTCAAAAACCGACATGAAGAGACTTGAAGCTGAAATGAGAGCAAAAGCCAAGGTTGACAGAGAGAATCAAGATCTATATCTGGAACAAATTCGTCTTAAAGGTACAGTAACTAAATTTTCATATTGTAATTCTATTTTAACATGTTTCATTTATTTTTTACAGCTTCTGAAAATCGTGCCACAGTCATGGAATCCATAAAAACTGCTGGTGCTGTTTTGGGAACTGGGTTCAATACTTTCCTTTCTGACTGGGATAAAATAGCTGCAGCAGCAGCTGGAATCTCACTACTTGCCCTTGGCATTTATTCTGCCAAAGGTGGTACTGGTGTAGTTGCTCGCTATATCGAGTCCCGAATCGGAAAGCCTTCTCTAGTTCGTGAAACATCGAGAGTAAACCTTGTTGATACAATTCGCCACCCTATCAAAACTATAAAGGCTATCAAGGTACTTCCAGTTAAACAGATTACATTTTAGATATGTGGAGTATTTATGGAAATGCTTTCAGGCTAAATCAGAAGATGCTTTGTCTGGAGTAGTTTTGGAGCCCAAGTTGGAGGAACGCTTGAGAGATATTGCAATCGCAACAAAAAATACTAAGCAAAATAAGTAAGCAGACATTTTTATCTTTATAATCATGTATAGCAACAAGCTGTTCCTGTTTATTTAATGTGTTTTTAAAGGGGTATGTTCCGGAACATTTTAATGCATGGACCGCCAGGAACTGGAAAAACTTTGTTCGCCAAAAAGCTAGCTAAACATAGTGGGCTCGATTATGCTATATTGACCGGCGGTGATATTTCACCGTTGGGTAGGGATGGCGTTACGGCTATACACAAAGGTTTGATTATTTTTTTATTTTTCTTGTAAGATCAAACTTGCTCATAGAAATATTTTCTTTCAGTTTTTGATTGGGCTAATGGCTCTCGACGAGGATTGCTTTTATTCGTTGATGAAGCAGACGCATTTTTACGGAAGAGATCTTCAGAAAAAATCAGTGAGGACTTGAGAGCTACACTAAACGCTTTTCTTTACCGTACCGGCGAGCAATCTAACAAGTACGTCCGTTGTCGTTTTAAGTTTTTTTTTTTTTTCAAAATAATTATATTCTTCTTTAAATCTTTAATTTCAGGTTCATGATGGTTTTGGCTTCCAATACTCCAGAACAATTTGATTGGGCAGTTAATGATCGATTAGATGAGATGGTAGAATTTATGCTTCCGGGATTGGAAGAGAGAGAACGACTGGTACAATTGTTATTACTATTTCGTTATCTGTCAAGTCTACAATTTTCAACTGTTAGGTTCGGCTCTATTTTGACAAGTTTATTTTACAACCGGCTGCAGAAGGAAAAAGACGGTTAAAAGTTGCACAGTTTGATTACGGTGCGTTATGCACTAAAATTGCCAGTGAAGTGAAAGGAATGTCAGGCCGTGAAATAGCTAAGCTCGGTGTAGCTTGGCAAGCATCTGCTTATGCGTCCTCTGATGGAATTCTTACCGAGAAAATGGTAATGGAGAAGGTTAAAGATGCCGTTCAGCAACATTGTCAGAAGGTCTGTACAATTTTTAATTGATTTGTTTTTAGTTATTGGTTACTTAATGTATGCTGTATGACAGGTTGAATGGCAAAGTGAAGAAGAAAGAGGAAATTTCAAAACTATTAGCGCTAAAAACAGGAGTTTTCTTTCCCAATCCGGAGTTGAAAAGTCAAAGAATAATTAGATTAAAAATTGGCCGTAGTAAATGATGAAATTTCTTGAACAAATGTGGCAATTACGACGCGTTACATTTTGCTTTGTTTGTCTTGTTGCTACTTTTGTTTGACAATATATTCCATACATTATGGATTATGGTCCATCGTTTCCTCTCCCAGAGTCAAATTTGTTTACCCGTAGTTACGTCATAGTTTTAATAAAAATAGTCGGATTCCCATGATGTGTTTAAAGTCTTCTTTTATGTATTGGTACTTTCATAAGCAGTTACATTGAAAATCTCAATCTTCGTAAAATCGTGGAAGTTCATTACCCAAAACTGTACGACGTTCAATTCCATCTTCTGTGATAATTCCCAAACGAACAACACCACCACTGGAACCATCTCTGCTCATTGCCAATGCAAGGGCTGCAAAAAAGAACAATGCATTGTAAAAAAAAAATTAATCATTTGTCTTATCATTCCATCAGTACTTACTTTTCAACACAAATTGGACACACTCATCCTTTGTCATGCCTTTTTTGAAATTAGAATCAACAAATCCAAAGACATAAGTTGAACCTGAACCACCAATAGCAAATGATTGCCTGACACACATTCCTCCAAGAGGGATATTAAAGACCTTAGAAAAATATCAAGAAACCATGTTTAAAATCATGAATGATAAAATATTTTTACATTAGCGTACCTGTCCACCATGACGTCTATCCCATCCAGCACAAATAATACCAGCTGTTAATTGATCTCGGTAATTGTAACAAAGTTCTTGAAAGACACTTGCTGCTGTTTTCACCAAAGGAGCTTCACCCAACTGAACTCTATTAAAAATAAAACAATTTAGTAACAGTAACTTATAACACAGAAACCTGTTATTCATTACTCATGAAATTCCAAATGATAGTTAACAATATCAGCAATGGCTTGAGTGTCTGCAGCGGAGCCAGAACGGCAGCAGTAGATATGGTTGGTGATTTTGGTCAGCTTATCAGTAACCCTGTTTGCTACATATGCACTAAAAATAAGAAAACTCGATTATCAAAACCCTTTTGAAACAATATGATCAAATTACCCAGTACTGGTGCGCGAATCGGCACCAATGACAACGCCACCATTGAATTCTACAGCCATAATTGACGTCTAAATTGGAAAAAATATTTAAAATGTAAATTTCACTTTAATATTAAAGAATTTGTTAATACTTACGCCTGTGCTGTGTTCTGATGTCAACCAATCCGGGCTGAGAAGATCGGAAATAGAATTATTCATTGTACAAGCCATGGATGATTCAAATGAAACTGTTGAAATTGGACAACACTCCAAGACAGAGACAGTAGACAGCCCCTTACTCAGCACTTCTGGCTTTATGGTTGGCCACTCAATACTTGAATGTGTAGGGCGGCAACTCATCTACGATTTTTGGTCGATCATGTAATATTTTTGAATTAATTGATCCCAGACATTTTAATTATTTTTTATTTTGAATTTCTCTGCTTGATAATCATATGGTTTGTAAAATTAAAACAGACAGGTTAATGGAATAGATGGTTTGTTACCACAGAAGACTTTTTTATCATGAGGGCAGCGACACCTATTGCATTCTTAGTAAACCAATGTTCGGAATTCTTATTCACTCAGTTTGGGCCGAATTTCTCGAAAATTCGTAGTTGTACCTTTGGTATAAATCGAAAATCGGAATAAGGTGTCCATTGAGTTGTTCAATTAAAATTAAAGCAACACAATTTTTCGCAAAATACAAAAGATTTCAGCAATTGAATCGATATTTTATCGAATACATCTTAATTATTAAGATGCCTAATGGTTTAAGACATTTACAACATGTGTAACTGACCTGAAAATCGGCCCCACAGACCTAAAGCGTTGATGATGAATGTCTTTACTCTACCATACAGCATGGGCATGGAGAGATGGTTTCCAGTCTCCATGTAAAATTTCCCATAAGAGGTTGTCCGCTTTTTTTTACTAAAACGTCTCTCGGTATGTCCGTATGCCGCGAGAGCCTAGACGGCACCACCGTCGGAGAGACCTACCTATGCCTCCATGTAAAAGTCGTTAGTAAAAAAGTAGCTTCCCGTCGAATCCCCTAATGGGAAATTTAACACTATCATTGGGGAACACCTCTCCATACCCCTGCATACAGCTATGGGAATGTGTTACGTATTGGCCACAGAGCACAGATTAACCTTGTGTGTCAAAATTATCACGGAAAGATATTCTCCAAGTCATAATGTAGAAATTTAAGTTTGAAACGTCGACGTTCGAGGCAGTAATTAAAGGGATGCTGTTTAGAAACCATCTAATCACCTATGTTTTGGTTTTCTCTGCCCCTTTTTTGTTTCATCAGCTGTCAGTTTCCCTTGTTTCTAAACAGCATCCCTTCAATTACTGCCTTGAACGTCGACATTTTAAACTTAAATTTCTACATTATGACTTGGAGAATTATCTTCCGTGATAATTTTAAAATATTGTACGATAAATAAACGATAATTAAGTAGATTTACCATCATACCTGTCTAAGTATTAAAAATAAATGTTTCAAATCCCGTTACATGTAAATGTGCCATAAGAGCTCTTGAAACCGGTAGAAACGACGGTGGCGCCGTAGTGGCCTGCCTAAGCATTCGCTTCAGTTTGACAGGCCAAATCCCTATCCCGTGGCTCCACCATTTTCTCTTCCACCATGGTACCACCACTCATATGGGGAGCCCTTCCACTCCATTGTTTTTTTCTCTGGAAGTGAAGCCTGCTTTCCTGCCCTGCTCCTTAGCTATAAGCACTACAGCGGGTGCGTTGGGAAGTGGGGAATAGGAATGGAGGGAAAATTGGAGGAATGGCAAGAAGCGAGTTCGATATCTTAGCTCCAATTTTCACTATCGATTCGTAAACTTGGGTTTCAACGTTCAACCACAGAGAAAATTTCCGAGAGGAGGAGTTAACATGGCACTGGCGCTACCCGGCGCCACAAGTATTCTATAGGGCTGTTGGACATCTTTTTAAAGATTTGTTGAAATCGTGAAACGCAGCAACTCATGTATTTTTTTCGTCTGCTACGAGTGACTTGTGTAGTTCTGCGAAATATGAATAAAAAAAAACAGTGATAGAAAAGGGGGTTGTCTTGAAGTTCTGATGTGTTTTCTTTCTATATTAGTTCGTTATGGTGTTAGTGTTTAACTATGTCACTGTCTAATTATGCCTGTGGACTTAGTATTGAGGCCAAAACACGTTATTTGGAAAAGTTACAAATGTTTAACAGTGATTGTCCATATTGTATTCCTAATTCTCTGTTGAAACACGGTTTAGACTGTTGTTAAATTGTTCAAAAAATTTCTCCCACAGATATCTTCATATATCTTGTTGAAACAAAAAGCTATCAAAATCATCTGGAAGCCCTTGGTGCATACAAGGGGCTGTCTTCTTAATCCAAAAAGGCTGTAAAAGATGGTTGGGTTCAAGAGTTCATGGCCATTGCTCTCCCATCACGGGTAGTGTTGATGAAGGCAAAGGTGTATCAGCCTTGTCAAAAGCAACATTGTTACGTACTTTCTGATCACCAACTGTAATGACAAACTAGTTCATTCACTAAAACAACATATATGAATGTTTTTTACACACGAAATGAAACAATACCTAGAAATTGTTTCGTCTTATTTGATCCCAAATTTATAGAGGGTGCCCAATCAACATGTTTTTTTTTTTGAATTCTCCACTCGGCTTTCCTGTAAGCATGTCACAAATTGTATGATAATATTCAATAATTGTTAGTATTAACCTAGAAATACCTGTGAGAAAGTGATCCAAACACACATACAGATTTTTCAGGTTGGTGTCGTTGATGTAATACATTCTCTCAAACCACAAGTCTCGCCTTACACCCTCCTTTGGTAAACTATACACTATACAGTTTTACACTTGCACTTTTCAGGTTACGGCAATTTGACACTTTGCACATTCTACTCACAGAACCTTTTTTAGTATTCATTACGCAGAATACCTTTCAATCAGATAATTTAAAATTTGGTTAATGATTAAATCTGAATACTAACTTTTTCATATTTCACAGAATACACAAGTCACTCGTAGCAGACGAAAAAAATACATGAGTGGCTGCGTTTCACGATTTCAACAAATCTTAAAAAAGATGTCGAACAGCCCTATAGGGCTCTTTCGAATCTGTATTCTTTTGCCGTTTTATCTGGCAACGCCAGCATGGCTGTGCACCTTGGTAGCGCGAGAACGGGGAGAAGAGGGAGAATGGGACGAATAGGGAGAAGAGGAAACGTGGGTCCCTTTTTTTCGTACGCCCTCCTCCCTCCCATTCAACACCAAGGAAAGGTTGGGCCTCCACAACAATCCACTATGACTAGAGCAGCAGAATATAAGAAATCGTAACAAAAAATTGCTACAATAAGTGGACAAGATACCAAGAAACAACAGGATAAACCTACCCATCAAAAGACTACCCTGGATAAACCAAGAAGACGACACTCCAAAGCTGAATCGGCACTAAATGCAAAGATACAGAAAGTTGGGCCCAAACAAAAACTTTTAAGCCAAAACCAAATACAAACAAAGAAGCCGTTGTTTACACACATCAAAATAAAACCTGTCAAATTACGGAAAAAAACACATCACACAAAATGAAATGAATCCAAAGGCAAACAATCGAACTAAAAATCTCTGACACAAGAAAATCCGAGAGAACGGCAAAGCCACGCCTCGACCACGAGACGACGCCATGAATCTGAAAAATCACAAGCAACAAGTAGTTCCGAAATCACTGGATAGAGGTTTACCTTGGTCATACCATACGGCCCCATGTTACCCTTACTTCTTATGCAAATGGTGGCATAATGGTCAGTAACCCAGGCTGCCATTCAAGAGGACTGAGGTAAAAAACTTCGTAACGCGTTTTTTTTCGAGCAATTTTGAAAAATGAAGTGCACTACAAAATCAAGTACAGTAATGATTGCAACCATTGAACAAATAAATTTTTGGGATAACGCTCCCATGTCAACGGTTTTCTAATGTAATAATTATCCTATAGATTATTTTCGCAGCGCTAATTTGCTTCTGGTCTTGAAGTTGAAGAAATGGTGGTAATTATTCACGACCGCGTACAAGATCGTGGTGAGTCATGAGGTGGGAAATAGAAAAAAGTTGGGGATGAACCTAAGCATAAAAATGAGTATATTGGCACATTTTACAAACGAAACTCAACCTTTTCGTTGATGACTCACTCTTAAGGGAGGGGGAATACGGCTTGCACCAACAGCTCCCTGGGAAGAGGAGAGTGTGAAAGGGGTGTTATGTTGAACACACTTATATTATAACCTTATGACATCATGGATTACGATGGATTATACTTGAACTTACAGAGTCTAAGTCCATCAACTATAATCCTTCCATTTTTCGCCCACAAAATTATAAGCTGCAAAAACATAACAATTGCAACATTATGACGTTATTATGGATTAAGATGGATTATAGCATCTTCCTCTCTAAAGCTAAGTAAATCGTTCTTCTTTTTTTCTTAAGCAATTCATAAACTGAAGAGATCATCTTCTTTTTTTTCCGAGCGAATCAGAGCTTTCTTTCTAAGTCAACGGGTTCCATAAATATGCAAAATAGTTAAGTTTGTCAAACTTAAGTATTTAGTCAAACTTAGTTTGAACATTAATATTTTAAAATGGCTCAGCTCCACACAATCTCTCGTTCTAAAGCTAGTTACAATCCCATTTCTTTCAGGCGTCCCACGCAGGATGATAGATGGGACAAAAGAAAGATTTGACAACTGTTTATCCCCACCGTGAACCCATCACCGACGAACCCTACTCTATTAGGTAAGTGGTTTAATGTTCAATTTTATGTTGTTTGATGTAATATTAATTAGTTTTTTTTTGTATAGGGATCGACGCAATCAAGTGGCTTATTTCCGACGGCATCCTCCCTCATCGCATCTGTTCTCTCTGCAAACGACCCATAACCTTGCACCAGAACACGGCTTATGTTGATAGTTGCTACTGGAAATTCATCCATCGCAACCCGAAGAACAAATGCAAGAGTCCGACTTCTTTCGTGCGAACACGTTGTACGAACGATCCAGGCTCTTCATCCCAGAACTGGTAATAATAAAGTAATTTGAAATTTGTTTTATTTAACTTTATGTACATATTTTTTTTCTTCATTTCTAGACGTTGTTTGTTTTCTGCTTCTCCATTAATTCTCAAAGCTACTCTCAGATGAAAGAGAAGATGAGGATTGTCAATAACGAGGTAAACGGACGTTGGACGAAAAATCTGCGGGAGGTTTAACGACGAACGCCTTATGGCATGGCAACCAACCACAAAACCCAAAATGCAATACCCACTGGACCTAGCAAGAACAGAAACAGCCGGCGCGTGAGGCCTTCACCCAGAAGGCCAGAGACTGCAACAAAACGATCGCAGTCGAACACTTTAAAACTGCAAATCCAAAAGGAAGAAAAGGGTACGAATAGGAGGACAAAGGATAGTGAAAAAAAGAGATCAACAACTTTCTTTTCCACTCTATTCTTACCTTCCTGTAACTGCCAAACGCAAAGAACCCCAAAATACCAATGCTTCTTGGCTGTGGGTGCACCAATGGGTGGGATATTACTAGTCCAAGATGGCAACCTAGAAACTATATAGTGGTACAATTACAGCGTTTCACATACCAGGACAGGCCCTTACCCATATAACCCCGAAAATTTGACACGTCCACTTTTTTCGCGAATTCAAATTGCTAGTAGGTGGTAAACTAATGACGATATAATGAAATAAAAAATACTTGGGATAGCAGACTGGAGTAGTTAGACATCCTGCGTTGCGCATTTTCCCTAAATGTGCCAAATCAAATTTGTGTCCAATCTGTGTTACGCGTCTACAGCGTCTTATGGGAAAACCAGCCATTTCACTTTTTAAATATTCTTTTCTTCTCGATAACTAATTTTTACCTCATTGTTGTACCTAACAGTGGATTCGCTATTCACTTGGTGATAACCTAATTTTTCTCTCAATCTCCTTCTAAGTCTACTTTATTTTTAGTTAATTTTTGTTTAAGAGTCCTTTTTTGTGATCGACCCGGCTAGCAGAAGAGCCCGAATTCTGTAGATAGCTGGTGATTGTTGATCACTCTACAAACATCAAACTTGTAAGTTTAACAAGATGAAGTGTTGCGTACGAATCTGTGAAAATAATCACAAGGATGGAGTTAAGTTTTTTAGTATTCCTAAAAAGAAAATTCGGTGTTCTAACGAAGTAAAAGAACTTCAGAATTTGAGAAGGAAAGCCTGGTTAAAAAACTTAAAGTTACAAGAACGTAACAAAACATTCAAGAGTTTGTTCTAAACATTTCTTGAATGGTAATAACTTAAGTGTGTGTTTTAATAATTGTAGTACACATTTACGTTTATTGAAGTTCCATCCACACGTGATTCACATGAATTACATCCAGACTGGGCACAGACACTTCATTTAGGTTTGGATGACAATGACAAATCTAATAGGTGTACTACATTAAACAAAGAGCGATATTCTAAAAGAATGACCAGGAAGCTAGTAAGACAACGGAGTTGTATTCCTGTGAGTATAATGTTATCATGAATGGAATACAAACGTAAAATTGATTAGTTTTGTTTTAAATATGGGAAATAGAAGAGCAATACCCAAACGTTAATTAAATTATTGATTGTACAGAATTGAAGTATGAAACTCCTAGCGATAGAATTGATGCAGTCTCTTGTTACTCGACTTAGAAAAGTCATCATACAGCAACATTTCCTATAGTAACTACGCCTCGCGGTGCTGTTGCATTCTTGTCTAAAGCGTTCACTGGACGTGCCAGAGACGTAGATACTGTTAGAGAATCTTGGTTACTAGACTTTATCGAACCTGGTGATGAATTTTTGGCAGATAGGGGATTCATCAATGAAGTGATTTCACTTCTTTATGGGTTAAAGTACATATGCCTTCTTATAAAGGAAAAAGGGTCCAATTACCAGAAAAAGAGACGGAAAGAAGTAGAATAATAGTTAACGAACGAATTCATGTTGAACGCGTAATAGGTAACTTGAAGAAAACAAATTTATGGTATTACGTGGTATAATCAAAATTGAAGATTTTTGCTCAGATTCTAACAACAACACCTTCATCTATAAAATATTTGTAACTTGCTGCTGCCTTATGAATGCACAACCAACAATAATTCCACAATATTAAGTTGATGTGACACTTGTAATTGTTATGTTCATCTTTCTCTGTATTTTTGGCCAATTAACTCATTTTTTAACATAAGGAACGAATTGCTGTTAACATGTAATTACAATAAATTTGAATTGATTGGTTGTATTTCTTGATTGGTTGTTTAGTATTTCTTGGTTGTTTGGTATTTCTTGTATTTTTTACTTCGTATAAATTTGGTTATTTTCAGTTCTCCTTTGAAAGGCTTCTTTTTTTCGATTTTTTCAAAATATTTGAACAGGATTTACATACCCATGCTGGACCAAACGTTTTCTTGGTGGCTTCACACATAACTTATGATAAGTACCAACTAAACAATCAACATTACTGCATGTAACCACTGCTCCATTTTCATGAACTTCAGTACAGCAAGTGTAAAGCGATGAATTGTTGCTAATAAAAGGTTGGGAATTACTCTCAATGGAAGGGGCATTATTACAATAACCAGGTGACCATCATTTGCTGTTGTACCTGGTAGTAGTACGGATGATTAGTTTAGAAAGTAAAATAGTATTCCTGATCTTTAGTGTTATGAAGCAGGTAAAAATCATTGCGAGAGTCAATGATGTCTGACATTTTTTCATTTCTGTGGCTCCAGCAGCATTTGACTTCGATGACGCCTATACCATGGCACTTGCACTTAATATATCCATCAGGAGAGGCTGCGAGAGATGGTTGTTCCAAGGAAACGACCAAACCAGCTTTAGTAGTGGTAAAACCTGGGCGAAGATTCATTTTCTTTAGTACTGCAAGCCTTTTTTTGATGCATTTCCTTTGGTTTTCAACTCCATACCTTGAAATGAAAAATTAAAGAAATGCAGTAGACATACCAATGAAAATGAAATAATCAAATTAATACTTAATGGCTGGAGTCGATAACTTTTCCCCTGGAAAACATAATTTCTTGACCGAAGATAATGAGGGTTTCTCACAGTTCGTCTTACAGATGTTGTACGAATTACTTGCCGTGCACCTACCAATTCTCAAATCCATCCAAATAGGATTATTTCTTTGCTTCAATGTTAATCTTTCAGCCTCTTCTGATGACTCTTTAGTTACAATGAGTTCTGTTTGGAGCAATCGGTTTTTTTTTTCATTTTTTTTAACTTTAGGTGACACTGGCCATGGCTGGTTGCCACTGGTGACAGTTTACGGGCCGCCATTTTCGCGGCCCTTAGACACCGTTTTGTTTATTTGTGTTTGGGTTTTACATGGATTTTTACAAAGAAAATAAGGGGGGGGGTTCGTATTTAGAGAATATTTAATTTTGGGGGACAAGTTTAAATTCTTTAAATAATTTTAGAACTTGTGATGAAATTTATGAGTGATTTGGCAATTTTTTCTTGGGTGTGTTTAGGGATGGAGAAGTTGACGCCGGTTAAAGTTGGTACATCAAACGGAAGTTTGAGTTTCTCGATCTCGAGTTTCAGTTCCCTCCTGGCTGCGGAGTAGTGAGGACAGTGGAGTAAGACGTGCGTCGAGTTTTCTATTTCTGGACATCCGTGTGGCCATTCCGGTTGGATATCCATGTCCCATTTGCTGATTGTGCCGTTTAGTTTGTTATGGCCGCTTCTTAGCCAGATTAGTGCGGATTGGATTGCTCTGTTTTTGTGGGTGTGCCAGCTGGCCACCCCCATTTTTGTTCGTTGAGTGATTGCTTGATTTGGGGAATTGTTTTTTATTTTTTCTTGTGTTTTGTGTTGATGATTGTTTTTGATTTTCATTAGTTGTTCGGCCATGTTGGGTGTGTGACACATCGTTTCACCGTCGTCTGCTGTCCTTCTGTTGTTGGCTAGCTGGTCTGCGATTTCGTTCCCTCTTATTCCTGCGTGACTAGGTATCAAAAATAAGTTGATTTTCGTTCATGCTGATTTGTAATTGTTGATTTGTTGGATTATTTCAGGGATGTAGTTGCTTGATTTCCATTTGAAGTTGGAAATGGCATGGATTGCTGACTTAGAGTCAGTGTAGATGGTTATTTCGGGCCAGTCCTGGTTGTAGGTGAGTGTAAGTGCCTGTTTAATAGCAGCTAGTTCTGCGTTAAAGCTGTTAGTAAAGTTGGAGAGTAACCATTTTTTTTTTTGTTTGTGTTACAGGTATATACACAGCGCAGGTGGTCTTCTTGGTGGTCTTGAATGTTGATCCATCCGTGTAGATGTCCAGGTGGTTTTGATCTTTATTGCTCTTGGTCTCCAGGAATGTGGCTGCGGTGAGTGCTTTGTTCTTCACAGCTTCTTTTTTATTTGTCGTAAGATATCCAGTGGTTATCTGGAACAGCTGCCATGGTGCTAGTGGTTCTGTGTACGGCTGGTAGGCTGGTTCTTGTAGAATGAGGGGGCTGCTTTCTCCGTCTAATTCTGTGAGGTATTTTGACATTCCTGGTGTGCTCCTGGGTTTCCATATTTTTGTTTTTTTTTGCCATTTCGTACAGTGATGGGTAGGCTGAGTTCCACGTCTTGGTGCTTATGTTAGTTAGGTACCTTGTTGCCAGCATGTCCCATCTATCTTTAATGGGTAATATTCCTGTTTCGATTTGGATAAGTTGGGTCGGCGTTGATTTCAAGCAACCTAGAATGCCTCTCAGTATTTGATTCTGAGTTTTTTCTAGTTTCTTCAGTTTTGTTTTTGGTATCGTTGTTAGGATGAGGGCACCGTAGTCTAGCTTACCGCGGATCATGGCTGTGTATATTCGTACTAGGAGTTTTAATTGAAGTGGCGTCTTTCCGTGTGTGAGAGTTTTGATGCAGTTTGCTCGGCGGTGCAGGCTTGCGTTGATGTATTCGATGTGGTCATCCCACGTTAGTCTTGAGTCAAATATGATTCCAAGGAATTTGAAGTTGTTTTTTTTTCGGTGATGCGGCTGTTGTTAAGGATAAGGTTAAGATCGCGTTCTTTCTTTCTTCTTCTTGAGAATGTAACTGCTATGCATTTCGGGACTGAGAATGTTAGTTTCCATTGTTTTGCCCATTCTTCAATTTTCTTGAGGTATTTCTGCAGGTTCCTTTCCGTTTCCCATTTGGTTGTTGCAGTTGAGTGAATTTCGATGTCGTCTGCAAAGAGTGATATTTCACATCCGTCGTCTGGGTTTGGGAAGTCGGACATCATTATTTTGAATAGTAGGGGGCTCAGTACACATCCTTGGGGTACTCCTCTCTTGAGTTTTCTATCTGGTGATAGATTGTTGTCCACTCGTACGGCGATGTTTCTTTCTGTTATGAAGTTCTTTATCCAGCGTAGTACCGGGCCATAGATTTTGAGTTTCGTTATTTTGTAGAGAAGTCCAGTAATCCAGGTGCTGTCATAGGCTTTTGCGAGGTCTAGGAATATTGCCGATGTTGTTTTTTTTGTTGTCAAATCCTGTGTTGATTGCGGTTTCTAGTCGTAGTAGGTTATCGCTCGTGGTGCATCCGTTTCTGAACCCTGTCTGGAATATTGGAAGGAGTCTGTTCTTTTCGATATACCATTTTAGTCTGTTGTTGATGATTCTTTCCATCAGTTTGCCCAGGCATGACGTGAGAGATATTGGTCTGTAGGACTCTGGTAGGTTTGCTGGTTTTTTTGGTTTGAGTATGGGGACTACAGCGGCGTTTTTCCAGTCCGTTGGTAGGTATCCAGTGTTGAGTGAAATGTTCAGCAGTTTCAGTAGGGTGGTGCGATTGTTTTGGTTCAGGTTTTTGAGAATTTCGTTGTGGATCCTGTCTTTGCCCATTGCTTTGTTTGGTAGTCCTGTGAGGTTGGTCTCCAGTTCCGTGATTGATATTGGGGTGTTGAGTGGATGGCTTTCTTTATTTTGGATTGCGTCTTGGATTTTTTGTTCGTACAGTTTGGTGCGGTCGTCTTTTCTTTCTTGTCGTTCAGTCGGGCAAAATTTTTCAAGCAGGATTTTTTATTTTTCTGATGGGTCCGTTGTCTGGTCTCCGTTTGGTTTTGTTATTGGTGCGGTTGTTTGTTGGGTGGTCGATGGTTTGTTTGACATTTGTTTGGCAAATCTCCAAAAGGCTGTGGTGTTCTTCTCCATTGATGCAATGTGGTTGCTCCACGCCTGGTTTTTTGCTGCTATGATTGTTCTTTTTTTGATTGCTTCTAATTTGTTAAGGTTGTTTTTGTCTGACGGGAGGAGGATGGAGCGCCATAACTTGTAGGCCTTTCTTGCTTCTTTTGTAGTTTTCTTGCAGAGGGGTGTCCACCATGGTTTTTTGGTTTCTTTGTTTATTCTTTTTGGTTTGAAGTGTTTGTTCGAGGCTTCGATGATGGCGTTGTAGAATGACTGGTATGCTTCATTAGAAGTTTCTGCTGCTGTTAGGATTCCGGGTGTGGTTTTGCTCTCGATGTTTCCATTCCATTCTTCCCATCGGTTCCGGTTGAAATTCCAGTGTTCGTTGGGTGTTTTGATTGGGGAGGAGCCGATGTTAAGACAGGTGATGAAAGGGAGGTGGTCGCTTCCCCAGTATGGTCCTACGTTGATGTTGGTTAGATTTGCTAGATCTAGTTAGCTGAAGGTTAGATCTATGGTTGAGCTCTCTTTTCCGTTTGGGTTTGGGCGCGTCCCGAGGTTTTTTGGAGTGCATAAGGTAATTCTTTCGTCGTCTAGAAGTATTTCTGCTATCTGCTTTCCGCAACGGTTTTGTTGGTGGTCATCTTCCCATACTGTAGAGTGGGCGTTCAGGTCACCTCCGATCACGTAGCTGTTGGTTAAGGTGTTGAGAATGTCTGTGATGTCTTGTTTGGTGTTCGCGTTCCCGTCTGAGCAGTATACCGATATGATGTCAATTGATTTGTTGTTTTTTAATTTTATAGTTGTTCCTACTGCTTCTACGTTTGGTGTCTGGGGGAGTGTCAACGGGGCTGCTTGGATGGATTTCTTCACTAGGATCATTACTCCTCCGCCGTGGGAATTTCGGTTTCGGTAAAAGGTATTGAATGCGGTAAATTTCGGTATGTATTCGTCTCTCCAAAATGTTTCACTTAGTAATACAATATGTGGATTCAGGCATCTGATGTTAAATTTAAATTCTTGAAGTTTACTTTTGTAGAGACTGCGGGCGTTCCATTGGATGATTTTGAGTGGTTTCGTCATTTTCGAGCCTTTGAAGTGGCGTTAGTGGTTTGTTTGTCCGGTGGTTTGGCTAGAGGGCGGGTGGCTTGCAGTAGGGCTGTGATGTTGGCTAGTTGTTCGTGACTTGACTCGAATCCTCCGGTCATGTCGTTTTTTATTTTTTCGATTGTTTGTGGCAGCTCTACTAGGGGGGCTATTTTTTCTTGGATGTCCTGGACGGTGGCTTCCAGGGTTTCGAGTCTTGCGTTAGATTTGAGGGTGGTGTACTGAGATGGTTTCAATTTGTGATCTCAATTTCACGACTTCCTTCTTTAGGTCATCCATTTCTTGATCGGGGTTTGCGGTAGAGTGCATTCTTGGTAGTTGGGGTGGTCTCGCTGGTTCAGTATTGCTTAGTAGTTTGCTCGCTTCTGCGATTGGGATTCTGTTTTCGTATGCGAATTTGATTATTTGTTGTCTGTTGTTGTACTTTGGGCAACCGAGAGTTCCAGCTGCATGTCCTGGTTTGGCGCATGTGGGACATTTTGGTGGGGTTTTGCAGGGGTCTGATGGTGGGTGGGTTTGTGAGCATTATTTGCAGATGGGGGGTTTGTGCAGGTTTCTTCTGGGTGTCTGAACGTCCAGCATTTACGGCACAGTGTTGGTCTTGGGATGAACTGTTTGACGGGGAAGATTTCATGGGCCATGATGACTTCTCTGGGGAGTTGCGAGGTTTTGAAGAAGAGCGTGACTGTTTTCAGTGGGGTTCTGCTGCCATCTAGTGCTAGGGCCGTGAACCGTTGTACCTTCGTGACTCCTTGTTCAGCCAGTAGGCATAAGATGTCTTCTTCTGAATCTTGGGTGGGGACGTTCCGGATCACTCCTCTGAGCGAGGCTTCAGACATGGCGAGATTGCATTTGATTTCAAACTGTTTTAGTACCTTAAGTTCCAGGAGTTTTCGGCGAATGTGTTGAATAAATGAAGCTCCACTGCTTTGTTTTCTAATAATACATCATTCAATGCGACAATTTCTTCTTCACTCATTTCTGGTATCCCCCTCCATTTTTTTTAAACACCGAATTCTTGTTGAGGTTAGTGGCACACTTCAAATCTGAAATACTGGTATTCAAATTCTGAAATAACACAATGTAGCGATATTAAATTTTGAATGGACATAATGACATAGCAATTTAAATAAATTACCACTGGTAATGTTTTGGTGGAGCAAATCCACGAGTTTTCCTTTGATGTGCATGAAGTGGTCAATAATTGTATAATGGTATAAAGTAGACCCCCAACATGAGTAAACACTCCACCTTATCTGTAGAAGTAATAAAAATAGACATTTACTAGTTTGTCGTACCAAAATGGATAAGCTGAATGATGGATAAAGTAATAGTTACCAAACAGTGCAGTTGCAATGCGCAGCCATAACAGTACAATTTTCATGGACAGTTGCCCATGTACACAGGTCCTTCTTGCTGTTAAAGCTAATTGAATGTCGAACATTTGCTTTAAATATCACAGCACCATGTGTTAGCCGAATTGCACACAACTTACTTACCCACCGATTGGCCACCATAAAATTAGCAGTTTCAATGGTTTTCATTGCCTTCAATTGCAGTCCTGTATCATTACTTCTTCTAGCAATTAAATGGATATAGACTTCATGCCCTGTCAACTGTTGTGGAGAAATTGTTTCAATGGTAGCTGGGTCCACAACCCAATGCTCTTTTGGAATGAAATAATATCTTAAGTGAATGTTACATTTCATTAATTTATCCAAATATGTCTGTTTATCCACACCAACCAATCCTTTAGCATAGTCACTCAATTGAAAGATAGTTACAACAGGCTCACTGATAACCGCTGATGACATTGTTATCATTAGTATCAATAGCTTTTAATTCATGTCGTCTAGTAGGGAAAAGAAAACAACATTAAAAAAAAAATTATATAAAATAAACTAGGTGGAATTGTGCAATGTAATAAAAATTAGGTTATCACTAAGTGAATAGCGAATCCACTGTTAGGTACAACAATGAGGTAAAAAATAGTTATCGAGAAGAAAATAATATTTTAAAAGTGAAATGGTTGGTTTTCCCATAAGACGCTGTAGACGCGTAACACAGATTGGACACACATTTGATTTGGCACATTTAAGAAACGCAGGATGTCCTACTACTCCATTATAAAAGTTATTTATTTAAGAAATCGGATAAAATTAAACAAAAGTTATGCGTAAAAAACAAAAATTCGTTCCAAATAACAATACTCTCCCGTTTGTCTATTGGAGAATTTTTGAACGGTTAGTGGTTTTTATATTAATACACCTTTATTCTTTATTCGCTCTACACTCTTAAAATAACTTGATCACAAAGAACAGAACTACACACAAAGAGACTGCAGACGTAACAACTCAAAAAGACTACTCTACTAATAGACTTTTCAAAACTCTCCGCCTCAACTTCCCTGCCTCCCTCTTTTATCCTCATTATACTTAGGCCCAATTTCTTAGGAGAACTTGGGGTTTTTCTGTCCGTTGACTTGTTCGTCGTAGACCTTGTTCCGAAAAGTTCGAATTGACACGGAATACAAGACATAATCAAGGCAATAAATGACTCATTAATCAAGGGTTTATTTTTCGTTGATCTTTATGTTGGTTTCTGTTTAGTCGGTAGTTTCTTTTACGGTGATTGCCATCTGACCGAAGTTTCCACGACTCGCTTGCTTCTGGTCCGCGTTATTTTCGCCTTTGCTTTGTTTCCTGAATCTCGTGGTATTTTTTCTTATTCAACGTTACGGGGTGTTCGATATGATTTCATTTGACTAACGTGTGCTGGGAACCTTCGCCACCACGTCTTTTACTAAGTAACTTAAAGGTGAATGCTTCCGTAAGACTTGAAATAGCCCGGTATATTTGGGGAGAATGTTTGTTCTAAATTCGATTTTTCGTAGGTTTCGAGCTACTAGTACGAGATCTCCGGGTGTGTATTCTCGTGGTTTGCACCAATGTGCATTGATTCTCATTCTCATTTTCTCTTGTTTTGCGAGTAATCTGTCACGCACAGTCACCCGGATCTTGTTCACTTTCTCCGATGATTTCTTTTGGTCTTCTTGCTTTTTTCCAACATTTGGCCATGGGAATAATCGTTCGTGTCGTAGCTCTATAGTTTGACCATGAATGATTTCGTACGGCAATTCCCTCGTGCTTGACTGTTTACCGCTGTAGATAGCCACTACAGCGACGGTCACTTTTTCGTTCCAGTTGTTCAGTGTGGGGTCGATGAATGCTTTTAAAGGTGTGATGAGATTGCGGCGACTTCTTTCAATTGTATCGACTGCGGATGGTTAGTTGACGACATGGCGTGACGAATTCCCCAGTCGCTTAGTGCTTGTTCAAATGTCGATGCAGTAAATAAAAGTGAGTAAAATGCCGTACCATGATCGGTGATTATCTTCTTCGGAAAGCTGTGATGGCCGATGAGCTCTTTATGGACCAGCTTGATGGTGTTGCGTGCTTGACGTCAGGTACTGCTTTTGCTATGACGTATTTAATCAGAAGGTCGATGGAAGCAAGTATGTAACGATTGCCTTGTTTGTAAAATTGAAATTGGCCGATATGATCTAGGCCGTTTTGCTGCAATGGTTGTGTAGGTGGAATTATTTTGGTTCTATGAAACCTTCTGTGATTCCGGTTGGGCATTTGTTCATCTGACAAATAGGGTAGGATTTGACGTACGTTTTGATGCTGGCTGGTAGTCCTGGCCACCAGTATCTCTCGGCTACCTTTGATTGTTTATTTTCTACTCCGTAGTGTCCGCCGGTTGGTCATGGCAGCTTTGCATGATTTTGCGCCGTAAACTCGACGGTATTACTAATCTGAATTGTCGACCCCGGGTTTCGTAAAGTACTCCACGTGATCAGTGTAATCTCCCGTAGTCTTGTCTTCTAATTTCGCCTTCCCTGATACCTTGGAGCAGGAGAAATGGATAACAGATCGTCTTGTATCCTTGTTGAAGTATTGCTAGTTTTTTCTGTTGAATAACCTACTGTGAGTAATGCGTAAACGTGATTTGTCGCTTCGTTTGGTTCAGCTTCTTCTGCCGGGTGGTTGGCGATGGCATCGGCGACTCGGTTTTTAGTCCCATTTGTATGTAGAATGGTGAAATTGTAGGCTTGCATTTTCATAACCCAGTTACTGAAACACCCTTTCAACTTCTTTGTTTCTTTGAGCCATTTGAATGCGTTGTTGTGGGGTTTTGCAATGAATTTATTTCCGTTTAAGTAGTAACATACTTTTTCTAACGCCCACGCTACAGCAAGAGAACGCCAACTCGTCTGGTTTATAGTTACATTCTGATGAGTCCTGTCTCCTGCTGAGGTGTTCTCGGATGGACTTCTTCGTTGACCTTCGGGAGTCTAGTCCTAGAGTACATGATTGTGCTTCTAGTATGCATTCTTCTCATTAAAAGGGCATAGCTAGCGTCGGTGGTAGACGGTGAAATAGGGCTGACACGAAATAGGACTGGTAGAAATAGGACTACGTTTTAGGACTAGTCAAATTAGGACTGGTCGAAATAGGACTACTTTTTGCAACTGATTATTGCCAGTCCTATTTCTCCTTACAAGCAGTCCTATTTCTACCTGTCCTATTTCACCAAGTAAGAGATCTTCTTGATATGGCATTCTTGTCGGATTTGCTAAATCGGATTGGGAGATCCGGCACCGTTCATATACTATTCAGCCAATGAAACCATGTTAGTAATACTAGTCCTGTTCGTTTTTCATTTGTAACTTTTATATTTCAAAACTTTTTAAAAATTTGTTTTTATGAAAAGGTTGAATGCAATCATATAAATAAAGCCCATTTGTCAGAAATATCAATTTGAAATACAATTTAAGGTTAACTTGGAAATAATTTATTTCTGAGTGTTTTTTTCGCGCTTACTCTGGGACCCCCCGGCTCTTCTCTAGCAAGACAAGTTTTCTGCTATCGGAAAACGATTAACACAGGGTTGTAGATCTTTTTGCGCTGATCATTTCTAATACAGGGTTTAGGCTGTAAAAATGAGTGGGATTGCCCGTAAAACGCGTTTAAAACGGAGCTGACGCGCTACCCAAGCCGGCCTAAAGAGGGGTCTAGCGGGGGGGGGGGGGGACTACGCGCACCCTTGGGAGAGGGGTGAGTGAAGGGGGGTGTACCTGGGCCATACCATACGCGCCCATGTTTCTCCCTCAGTTAACATAACAACGATGAGCTAATGGGCAGAAGCCCAGGCTGAAAAGCCAAAGGATGTAGATTCGAATCTCGGACAAATCGAAATAAAATTTCTATTAAGTAAAATTTTGATATTTTATAAAGACAATTGCACCAGCAGTCACTGCTATATCATGCGGTCACATTCTGCATTACATTAGTCAGTGTCTTAGCTAATGAATGGCTAGCTACCATATGGCTCATGCTTTCCTTTGACCACACCTGTCAACGGTAGTATAATGGTCAGTAATCCGAACTGACATGCTGAAAGACCGAGGTTCGAAACTCCTTATTCAGCCCTGTAGGAGTGATTTCTTTATTTAAAGTTGAAACTGTCGTGAATCGTGATAATTCCTCGTTCAAGATAAGTTCACTCGATTTAGGTAAAGCAGCAATGAATTAGAATTGAGCTTGGCCGGACAAATCAATCTGACAGTTTCTTTCCGCGAATCGTTATTATAATAAAATGTAGCTCCAAACCTAGGAAAATATAATGCCGTTTAAATATGTGGATAATTACAGAAACCATGATATTCACAATAACGAATACCGTATTATTGATCAGGAATCAGTCTGACAAGCTGCGACGACCTTGCCGACAGGATGGGGGAAACAACGTGATAGCCGTAGTCCGTAGATCTATTTTCGTAAATCGGTTGAGGTGAACAGTTCGTGTTGCGTTTATTTCAATATCCACCGACTCTTCTCTCTCATAGTAGGGGTTTGCTAATAGCAAACAAATGTTTACCTATAGCCAAACAGTTCTGTTTACCTATCGCAGCTGAAACATGAAATGTTTGGAGAATATGACGAAACAGAAATGTTTTTTCATAAACCACCCGAGGTGGTT